>NC_091122.1:28285000-28480000 GCF_040183065.1 Periplaneta americana | reverse complement strand
TAGGCTAACACTCAACCATAAATAAAACTACGAAGAAAAGATCATTACAATAGACTGGATGTCGACCATAAAAAATCGAATGAGATAATCATAATAGAATGGAAATAATAAGTCAATAGAAATGAGAGACATATATAAGATATAGAAAGAAGGAAAAAATCATAATCAAATGTAAGTAGTGGGTCAACATGAGTGAGACAAAAATATCCAGACTCTATCATCATATCCCACCTCCCTCAAATTCATTGTAATATTATTCATATACGTCTCGGCCTCCCCAAAGGTCTTTTTTCTCAGTCTTCCATCTAACACTCTATATGCATTCTGGATTCGCACATACGTGCTACATGCCCTGCCCATCTCAAACATCTAGATTTAATGTTCCTAATTATGTCAGGTGAAGAATACAATGCTTGCAGTTCTGTGTTGTGTAACTTTCTCCATTCTCCTGTAACTTCATCCCTCTTAGCCCCAAATTTTTTCCTAAGTATCTTATTCTCGAACACCCTTAACTTCAGTTCTCTCTCAAAATGAGGGTCCAAGTTTCACAATCATACAGAGCAACCGGTAATATAAATGCTTTATAAATAATTCTAACTTTCAGACTGTAGGCTTAATAGGAAGTAAAAATAAAATCTGTGCCTACAAACGCATTCATGTCACTGATGTCAGGGAGGAAAATTCTCCCTCGCACAGCAGTTGCTAGGCTGTCATCGAGGCTAAATTTAAAAGCAATTCCACGCAGTAATTAAAATCATTTGATGTCTGGTTTCCTGTTGTTACTGAAAAATATAGAGGGGGATTGGAGTAATTTTGCGACACAAGTTAACAATTCGGTTCAGATCAAGTTACTCGACACCAGAGTTTATTCTAGAGAATTCAATTGTAAAATCTAAAGTAGAACAACGTAATTGGTAACACTGGGGGCCAACTGTGCAATTATCTGCAGTAATCTCAGACCTCGAGTGACATTTATTAGGACTATTTCGTGAATAAAATGAAAATGTAAATAATATATCCCTAAAATTCGATCACAAAATGTTGATAATTCTATATTTACGAATACTTAACCTATTCAGACATCGTGAAGTTGAAATAGATGAATATCGATTACTACAATAAAGACATTCGATGTTATTATTCATTAATGCCAATTGCGAAAAACGAAATACAGGTTTAGCAATGTTAATTATATGTACTGCACTTTTCTCTTATTATTATAAATAGTACATTATGCAACGAGCCTATAATGAAGGTAATTAAGAAGTGAGTATGGATATTTATGAAACGAGCGCAAGCGAGTTTCATAATTTTCATACGAGCTTCTTAATTACCATTATAGGCGAGTTTCATACGACTTTTTATGCTCGACCATATTTCTAACTTGATATTATTAATTTTATTGTATCTGACCTGGAGCAATGTCCCGTATGTTGTGAGATGTGCGCAGACGCGAAAGTATTGATTTTTTCCGAGGAACAGATGTCCACATTGACCTTGCTAGGCCATAAGAACCTACAGAGATAACATTGAAATAAAATGAGACATTGAAGAACGAGATGACAAATTGAATTTATTTGAATATTATTTACAATTAACGCTAATTATTATAGTAACAGAACATAACCTTCTGCGACACTATTGAATTTCCAGCCTCCGTGACTTTTCGCTAATTCTCTTTCGATTGCATATCCGAGAATAATAGATACTTGCGGTTTTATAACGGTAGAAAGCTGACCTGTCATTGGCTGAACAGTTGTAACCTGAGTCGTCATTGGCTGAAAGACCTGACCTTTAATGAGTAGGTGTACTTTAATGACATGCATTAAAGGTCTGCTACCAGGTGTATAATTACTACATTTCGGCATGGTCGAGCATAAATACATTTTCATTATCTGCTGAAATCATAATATAATTTACAATTTTGTAATATAATTACAGTAACCTGATTAATACATTAATTAAATGAAGAATTGTATAGCAATGCTTATGTATTCACAGCGAGACATGTTGCTACACAGTGAAGCCATCTGTGTATAGATACTATTACTCCTCCCATGTTCTGAAAACAGATCTTCACTAAATCCTCCAAGTAGATGTTGAACAGGGTAGGTGATAAAGTGGATCCTTGTCGTACTCCTCTCCATATTTTACTTCCTTTTTAAATTTTTTCTCCTATCCTGACTTTGTCTCGTTTAATACAAAGATTATTGTACAGCCTACTCTTTTTCCATCATGCGGCATTTTGGATTTGGAAAAATGGGTGGGAAGGCTCGTTTTCATTTTGGCGTACGGAAGACGAAATTCAGGCAAATTAACATCTATATTATTATAATGTACCGAAGTACAAATGATATTTCCATGCAGATATTCTGCGTCATCATACGATGAAAGAGTAATGGAACGGAGAAAAATTCTCTCCGGCGCCGGGATTTGAACCCAGGTTTTCAGCTCTCCGTGCTGACGCTTAGAGCTGAAAACCCGGGTTCAAATCCCGGCGCCGGAGAGAATTTTTCTCCGTTCCATTACTCTTTCATCGTATGATGACGCAGAATATCTGCATGGAAATATCATATGTACTTCGGTACATTATAATAATATATATGATATACGTAAATCACTTCGTGATTTAAGACGGCGCTTATTCCGTCGGATCCCAGCCAACTAGTCACTCATTACGAGTGCACCTCAGCACATGTGTGGACTTCGGTCCTAGGTTCATAGATATCTATGACGTAGTCCAGAGGGCGGCCATTAGAGGGAACCCAAGAGTTGGAACTTAGGGCGATTCTTCCGACGCCGGGGTGGAATCCGGTGTGGCTTAGTGGATAAAGCGTCAGCACGTAGAGCTGAAAACCCGGGTTCAAATCCCGGCGCCGGAGAGAATTTTTCTCCGTTCCATTACTCTTTCATCGTAAATTAACATCTGCTTAAATTTTCATTTCTCACGTCCCATAGATTTTGGATCGAACTTGTCTGTGTCGACGTATGCGCGGGGGAATTGCAGAGGCATAGGATCAAGCACTTAATAAGCTGTTCGTCTTTAACACATCACACTAAAAGCAGCTCACTTTGAAGCCCGAAAACCAAGTCATAATTGTATGCATGGGAGGAGGTAGTAAAGCTGTTTTGAGCACATAAACACACATGCACGTTGAGCGCGGTAATTGCACGTCACAGCTCGAGGAAATATCTCGAACTTAAGGTATCAAACGGGTCTCGCATTCTCCACATACTAGGGCCACTAAGCTCAAAATGCATTCATAACGGAAGCCAAGAATGGGGGTAATTTTAGTATGCTTTGACGTAGAGAGGACTGCGATGATGGGAAATGGGATGCATTTACTCAGAAAGGAATTGTTTCATCACATAGCTTGGAGCACTATCATAATCGTTTCCTCCTCTCATTATACGAAGTGTAAGGGAAAATATCAGCGATGTTGCAAGAAGTCAGTCTAGAATTGAAATATGTAAAATCTCCATACTGAAATCATGCTGTATTGTTGGGAACATCTTCTGAAGTTGTGAAGTAAGTATTCGAGACTATATGGTAAGACTAATGTGAAATCAGACGTAAAATTTTGGAATATATATATTCAGGGACATCACTTTATTTTTACCAACATTTTTAACATTAACCTGGCTATACTCGGAAACACTGTTATCCCCTTCCATTACAGGAGTTTGATGTTACTAGTGCAATATGTAAACAAATCATTTTACTAACTATAGGAGGAGAGAAAAGCAGTGTATCCATTTATGTTACAGGGAAATACGATATTACGATTTTCAGTTTGTTTATTACTTTTGCGGTATTTTATCAAAATACAGTAGAATAGATCTAGTAACAGTTTTTTTCACAAGTTCAACTCTTCAGGCGGTGTATTCATTATATAATGGCTACTTTATTCAGCATATTACCGTACTTTCGGTAACTCTAATCTTCACTTCTGCTCAGTCCACACAGGTAAAGTTATTCAGTCATGCTACACACCGTACCTGTGCGAAATAAGCAGGGCCAGGTGTTTATGGAGATCGCAATAATCACGACATAATAGACATACAATAGATTTTTACTGATCTTTACAAATCAAGTGATTCTGATTAATAATATGCGGATAAAACAATCGCGACAAATCGCGAAATAGAATTCTAACAGCGAATTATGAACACATTCACGAATTATTAATATTGCGTCATTTTACAGCGAATTTCACATTCTGAGTTCTTTTTTCGGATATTTTTTTTCATTTGAATTTGTTATACATTCAAGTAGGCTACATTACATGGTATTCCAGGTGTTCTGATTACATTGGTGAACTCAAAAGAGGGAGAATTCAAGATTTCACTAATAATTTGAAAGTTTTAATTTGAGGGCTGCAGTTTTTTTTTTTTTTTTTAGTTTTTAATGAATGTGTGTTAAATACATCTCGATCCAACAAATATTGTCTATTGGCCATATACCACCTTTACCAGAATCCAACGAACCTTTAATGTTAATTATTTCGAAAGTAGGCCTAATATTCATACTGAGTTAATACTCCAATTTCAAAATAATTTTATTTTTCAAAATTTCCATTAATATACGCCAAGAGTACAAATCAATCTCCGCTGACACCAATATTAAAAAACAAAAATGATAAAATTAATCTCCAGAAATATGTGCCCCTGGAAATGAGCTTCAATAATATAGGGTCTTTCTTATATAGAAAACGCAACCATATTTCTGAAACACACTATATTCTTTACCCTGCTAGCAATCTTCGAATGCAACAGCGGCCGTAAGTTTGTGTGGCTGACGGAAGCAAGGACATTAGTGAAAGGGGTGAGAGTCAAGTACATTCAGAAACCCAGGTACAATAAAAATGCAAGTAAAAATAAAGTGATGTCCCGGTATATATATATATATACGAATCGTTCGTTGTTGAAAGGAACTAAGTCCACATTTTTGCCAGTTTCATTTTTTTTATCGATTTGTAATATAGAAAGCAAGCTGCATCTGTTGGTGTTGGAACGAACTTGTTACTCATATTCCTTGTGCTTTATTTGAGGTGGTCAATCTTGTCATTCCGTGTTGAAAGGAACTAACTCCTGTAGATAGTGCTTTTCAACGCGGAACGACGAAAATTCCAGGTTGGCGGCCCTGTGCTAACAGTATATTCTGCCTTCAATATTTCGCGGGTTTTATGAGTCTGCAGAGACTGATTGTTGATTACTAGTTGTTTGTCGCATTAAATGTTCAGATTTGATTATTCTGTACTTGATAATAGTATCAGATAATGGAAGAGGAATACACGAGAAATTGTAATCTTATTAGCCTATTACAGAGAGTCTATCCTGAAGGACGAGTTCCAATCAAAACAAGCAAACTAGGAGATGTGGGGAAAGTTTATAGTTACGTTACTACATCAGGAGATAGCAAAGATTTCTATGACTATTACACTCTTACTACGTCATACTACTTTTGATCAATAAAACGGTACGAAAGGACGTATTTCAACCAATCATGGCTGCTTATCGCACAATTTTATCGCGTCCCTAGCATTTGTTTAATTTTATCGCGTCCCTAGCATTTGTTTCTTTGTTTGCCAACATTTGAAACTGCGCTGGTCTGGACGTCAAAACAAATATGTATATATATAAAATTACAAACCACTCCAGTCGATGCACAGCAGTTTCAAATATGACTCGCATTGGCATTCAAGAACAAGAATTAATAAAAATCACTGATCATACCTATGCATCTTCTGAAATGTGATTTACAAATAAATGAAGAGCACCATTCGGAAATCCTGAATAAGTTGAATACACCATGTAGGCCTAAATCAACGAGTTCCACTTCTATTACGCACACGTCCAATATAACATCAATTGAACCACCAACCACATTCAAATTTGAAAATTGTATGTACATTCAATAATTATTCCTTTTAAAATTATTCATGTTTATTTTTTATGTCATCGTCGTTAATTAAAACTTTTCTAACACTTGTGTATATTAGTTAGGTTATGTTATAGCTTCTGCTATATGATATTATGGATAGTCACGTATCATAGATTGTTTAATATTAAGATTTATTGAAAATCATCTGTCAAGTGACGTTGATTACTGGGATTCGGTTAATTGAAGTGGAATGCAACTGTCTTAATAAAAATGAAATTGAATCAACAAAGTCTTCTTGACTAGTAACATTGCCATCGTGTATACTGTAGATCGAGAACTTCTCGATGAGAAGGCATTGCTCACTACTGCCATCTAGCATGCATCTAGCGTAATATTTGTAATGTTGAGATGGTACAATAATACATTTGAAGATAGTTATATTTTCGTAAGTCAATTAATATTTTATTGTATTGGAGTACTTCGTTACTTCTAATCTTTATATACTTTCTTCTAATCGTGTAATAGTCAATTAAATCCCACTCGAGTTTTGATTTTCTCTAGATAAATCAAAACGTCTAGTGAGATTATGTTGATAAAATATTGCAATGGCCAACTGAACAAAAAGAAAACCTACTTTATTGAAAACAGTAATTTATTTGTACTGTTGTTCCGTATTTACCCATGAATAATAATAGCTATATTGGTTAATTCAATCAAATAGTATGGATATTTTAAAAACGTTGTTTTGTTTTCTGAGTTATTCTCATTACAAAGGTGTATGACTACTGTAAATATTCTTTGTATTTTGTGAAAATAATGTATGTTATACTGCACGATGCAAGTAACATGTTTCATGGTTGATTTTTTTCCTTAAGACATGCATTACAGGTGAATTAATAAATTCCCAATTTGTTCTTATAGGCCAAAATGTGTTTAAATTTTATAAATAGAGCATTTCCATGTTGAAAGGAACTAAGTCCAATGACGTGTTTCCTAGATTAGAAAGATTCTAATGACTGTATGAATATTTTTATGAGTCTAAACTAATTCTGTATTCGTATATTTTATGTGCACAATATATTTTGGTTTAATCTTCGATAGATTACTCACAAAACAGTTTTTTCGATTATCTCAAAACTTTAAAAAGTGGACTTGGTTCCTTTCAACAATAACCGATTCATATATATATATATATATATATATATATACACACATATATATACATACAGGGTGTTTCCGGGCTAGTGTTACTAACTTTCAGGTATGATAAGGAAGGGCACATGTATCAATTTGAGATAAGGAACCCTGGTCCCGAAATGACTGAGTCGAAAGTTATAGGCAAAAATAGGTGTGTGGAAATGAAATAATTTTATCCCTCTGTACACTTTATTTACGTGTATTTGTACATCTTACACACACTGTATTCATCGACGTTGTTTACGTTGTCTACCTACAGTATTCCGTTTAGTGCGCTGTCTGAGGGATGCCCATACTATCTTTCCACGACTGTTCCAAAGGTTAAGGGAAGGAGCGCACGTGGTGTCAAATTACAATTTCATTTCCGCACAACTATTTTCGCTTATAACTACAGTTTACTAAATACAGTAAGTAACTTAACTAAAATCAATAAATAAAACACAAAAGCAAAAAAAAAAAAAAAAAAAAAAAAAAAAGAAGAATAAGAAGAAAGAGAAAAAGAGAGGAAAAACATTTAATATATATTGATAATCAAACAGAAGCTAGTGATATTCAATAAAAACATGAATATAGTCGACAGAAATAAAGGGTAAAAAAAAACACACATTTGTTAATATTATATATAATTAATAATTTTATAATTTTTTTAAAAGCTTCAATTTTAAAATATTTCAAATTTAGAAAATGGTTTGTAATTGTATTATAAAGTCTTGGGCCGAAACTAGCACCATGTTTAAGAGGTGCACTTGTATGACATTTAGGCTCAATTAATGGGAAAGTAGACTTTTGTCTTCGAGTACGATATTCATATCGATTATATTTATGTTTTATTTGATTTCTGTGGTAGTAAGTTAGTAAACTATATTTATAAATTTCTTCAATAGTTAATACTTTAAAATCTGTATAAATTAAATTTGTTGGGTAATTCAAATTTTTGGTGAGACAAATTTTTATTAATTTTCTGTGTAATAAAATTAATGAATTAAGTATAGATGATGCTACTCTACCCCAATTTATTATATCATATTGCAGAGTTTCTCAAACTTTTTTGAAGTGGGGACCACTTTTTAAAGTCAGAACAGTTCCGCGGACATATTTTAATACCAGTGTAGATAGATCTTAAAACAGAATTAATTAATCACTTTTCTAATTATATTTTTGTAGCCATCACAAGTAACTTATAACAAATTCTGTGCATTGTTGATTCACCGATTGCCTATTAGAATTTAGTTGTTTGAAATCCTGCCTATGTAGTACACGGTAGTAGTTGTCCATATCTATGTTAAATAGTGCCCATTATAAATAATGGAAAACTGGTTTCGATCCGGATCTTTGAAAAGAAAGGAACTTGATGGTACGCTTCAGTTAGGCAATGGTAATAGTTCAGAAGCTGTGTGTGAAGAAATATATTAATAACAGTGATTATAGTGCCATTAAAGAAATTCTAGACCTAGTGGTAGCTATTAAAAAAATACTTTCGTAAATATGAAAAGAGTTATTTGGAACTTGGATTTACTTGGTGTGGCAATGAGAGTGAATCAAAACCTCGGTGCGTTGTTTGTTACGAAGTGCTTTCAAACGAGTGTAAGAAACCCGCGAAATTGAAACGGCACTTAGAGACGAAACACGCAAGTGTAAAAAGTAATCCTGTTGGATTTTAAAATAGGCGCAGTGTCAAATTTCTTATATCGTCATCTGGAAAAACAAATAAAAAAATTATGCAGAAACATGCCCAATTTTCAACAAGTAAAGATGCAATTTAGCACGTTCTATTTCTGATATACGACGTACAGTACGTGCCCATTTTAATATGCATACTGGGTGTCGGCAAAACTATTAAGAAAGTCATCAATATATGAGAAGGTTCGGTCCTCTGTTATGAAATCGTGTGGTCCCTGGCTGGGTTACAGGCGCGGCGCCAGATGTGCAGGGAAACGCCACGTTCATAGTGCTTTAAATTCCTCTTTTGTTGCTGAGAGTAGAGTGGGAAGTGGGTAGACGGGTAGGGTAAAAATTTCATAAAATATTAGTACTGGGAGAAAAAGTGAAAGGCGATTGCCATGTGTCATTTCCAAACTCTGAGTTTTTCAGCTATAGTGTGATACGCAATTCTTTTGAATTTTATTTTTTCTTCTGTCTTTTTTGAAGGACCACAAGGGCAGAACTCGAGGACCACAGGTGATCCGGGGACCACAGTTTGAGAAACGCTGCCATATTGTATTAATGATTGTACTAAAGCTAAACATATTTAATTTAATTTAAATTTTAAGGAATGAAATGACTCAAAAGACGAGCTGTCTCTGAGCTTTCCAAGAGAAACCTAAAAGGTTAAGGCAAATCTGGTCTTTACGATCTATTTAAACATTCTTAACTGTGATATTGGAAACGGCTTATGGTTGACACACAAGGTGAAGCTTCCACTTTAAACGCCATGAATTATAAAGGACGTTCAAACACAGACTGGAGTTCGATGGTACGACGTGGTTTAGGGACAGGGATGTCTCCAGGTTGGAGACGGGACCCACATATGCAAATTTAACGAGGATTTAGCTGTGAAACGAAATGGAAGGTGTGTCGTGAATCGGAGTTCAGCTGCTCCGTCTAACCAGTCTCGCACACGTTCTAACGAACCGAAGTAATTATACAAAACAGAAATCAATTCCGCGCATGATCGCCAACTTGCTCTACATCGCACGACAGCAGAATTGTGATGACAATAGCATGGTACGGGGTGCTCTCTGCTCAGAGGGGGTGTGTGGCTTGGGGTGGCGCGTATGTGTCCTTGGGAAGGACAATTATAACGGCGGGAGTGCATAATTGCGGACTGGCACGCACTGATCAAGAGTCTCCGCCCACGAAGCTGATTGCTATGTGGGGGTATGTCATTTTTGTTTCCAGCCTCTGATTACACATCACAGACTTTGCTCTCTCTGAGGCTAAGTATCAGCGCCCAGGCAGAACGTGTATAGCTGTGTTCAATATTCTACAGGAGATTCCAGAAATTTGTCTCTTCAGTATGCTCTAAACGTGTCTTCAACGCAGATCACACATTTTGAAAAGAAATTGAGAATATTATAGTCCCGTCCCTCTAATTTCCGGCAGCCAATCACGTTGCAGGTCGGCTACATTTAAACGTGTGCGTCTTGTGATTCGCTGATGTAGACGTTATGCATTTCCTAAGGCTCGATAAATACTTAATATAATCGCCCGCCATTTTGGCTCTTTCGTTGGCGTTCGCAGAAAGCACACGAGGACGTTATTTGCCGCTCAATTACAGTGCGTTTGATTTATTATCGTAGGAGCTACGACATGATCATGTTTAACGGTGTGGCAAATAGATTCCTCGTCTGGTAGCCCGGCAATGAAAGAACAAAAATGGCCAACGATAATACCTACCTAGACTTTATAGAGCCTTGACTTCCTAAGACGTAAGTAAAGAGGAGGAGTCACGCCGGGAATAACAGCGTCGCGACTATAGTTACCTTTCAGGCATTATCAGGCTGTATTAGAAAAAATAACTATCTATGAACGTTGATATGAAAGTCTAAAATACTGAACATATTAAAGACATAGAATTAAGTTAAAACAATCAAGTGTGTAACTAAGAATCTTATTAATAATAATAATAATAATAATAATAATAATAATAATAATAATAATAATAATAATAATAATAATAATACTTACAAATGGCTTTTAAGGAACCCGAAGGTTCATTGCCGCCCTCACATAAGCCCGCCATCGGTCCCTATCCTGTGCAAGATTAATCCAATCTCTATCATCATATCCCACCTCCCTCAAATCCATTTTAATATTATCCTCCCATCTACGTCTCGGCCTCCCTAAAGGTTTTTTTTCCCTCCGGTCTCCCAACTAACACTCTATATGCATTTCTGGATTCGCCCATACGTGCTACATGCCCTGCCCATCTCAAACGTCTGGATTTAATGTTCCTAATTATGTCAGGTGAAGAATACAATTCGTGCAGCTCTGCGTTGTGTAACTTTCTCCATTCTCCTGTAATTTCATCCCGCTCAGCCCCAAATATTTTCCTAAGCACCTTATTCTCAAACACCCTTAACTTATGTTCCTCTCTTAGAGTGAGAGTCGAAGTTTCACAACCATACAGAAGAACCGGTAATATAACTGTTTTATAAATTCTAACTTTCAGATTTTTGGACAGCAGACTGGATGATAAGAGCTTCTCAACCGAATAATAATAGGCATTTCCCATATTTATTCTGCGTTTAATTTCCTCCCGAGTGTCATTTATATTTGTTACTGTTGCTCCAAGATAATAATAATAATAATAATAATAATAATAATAATAATAATAATAATAATAATTCTTTATTTATACTGGCCACACCTGTGGAGCAACGGTCAGCGCGAAACCAGGTGGCCCGGGTTCGAATCCCGGTCGGGGCAAGTTACTTGGTTGAGGTTTTTTCCGGGGTTTTCCCTCAACCAAATACGAAAATGCTGGGTAACTTTCGGTGCTGGGCCCCAGACTCATTTCACCGGCATTATCACCTTCATCTCATTCAGACGCTAAATAACCTATGATGTTGATAAAGCGTCGTAAAATAACACAATAAAATAAAAAAATATTTATACTGGCAGAGTTAAGGTCACAGGGCCTTCTCTTACACTCTACCAGGTCACCAAGTATACAAGCAGTTAAAATTTAACAAAAAGTTAAAGAGCAGAATATTAACATGTTACAATATTATGATGATGATAATAATAATAATAATAATAATAATAATAATAATAATAATAATAACAATAATAATAATAATAGTAATAATAATAATAATAATAAAATCGACACTAAACAACATAAAAAATACAATAATAGAAAAAAGAAAGTGAAATACATTGGAATATAGTAAAAGAAATTCATTTAGTACAAATGGTTAATATGGAAAACGTAAGGTAGAATATAACAAAATGGAATGTAATAAAATAATAATAAATACGAATATTAAATAAAATTCACAATAAAAAGGCTATGATAACAAATTCATCGGCTGATAAAGAGAACAAAAAAGGGGAAAGGAAGGAAAGAAATATATAGCCTAGCCTATATTTTTACAAAACTATCGCAGAGAAAAGGGCTTATAACTGAAAGGAATCTGAATTGTAAAATGTGCAATTTTAATTTATTTTTGAAACTAGACAATGTCCTACAGTCTCTGACATGTTGTGGTAGAGAGTTCCAGAGATGAGCTGCAGAGACGGTGAAAGATGAAGAGTAGAAGGATGTTCTGTGTTTAGGAATGGAGAGTGTGATATGGTGTTGTGAGCGAGTATCTATTTCGTGATATGAGGACAGATGTTGAAAACGAGAAGCTAAGTAGCTAGGGTTAGAGTTTTGAAGAATATTGAAGGGTAAAGTGAGAGAGTGAATAGTTCTTCGCTCTTTGAGACGGGACTGTCAAAAGATATAAATTACACAAAACTTAATCCTTTTGGATCCCAGATTAAAAAGTAAAAAAGTATTTCAATTAAAAAGTTGAGACAACCGAACATCTAAAATTACAATGTAATCAATGACTGCTCATTTATAATTGTTGAAGGTAATGTACGCCACTAAAATGGTACAGTCACTGATATGCGATTTGGGTACGTGTTCTGTGAACGTAAGTAAATAAAGTTGAAATTAGTTATTGAAATATTACTGGGTAAAATGAATATTGAAATGATCTTGTTTGAAGTTATAATTTTATAAATATTATATAAGCCAAAATAACTTATAATACTTATTACAAATTACACCATTTCTAACGACTTGATTCCTTCCAGTTCAATTTTGCATTCTAATGTGCTGTCTTAGAGAGTTTACAAGAGTGGCATGACTATTTCGTTTATATGACGTCATTCCATTTTCGGCCAATGAAGTATATAGAAATGTTGAATTCCAACCAATCACAGTCATACATCGCGATAATTTCTGCAGCTCGATTTATCACTATCAATTTATCGCATGGTCGTTCTTTTGTTTAGTCAGTGTCGCCAACTGTTTCCACGTAAATCGATGAGCATGGATCCATTGTACTAAATAAATTGCAAAATCCTACTTCCACATCTACATCTTCATCTTCTAATTCCATGTCCATTATATCTAAAGAAAATGACACTCCTTCATAAAAATTGTTCATTTAATTAATGTAGTAAACAGGTTATTTATAATTATACTATAAAATGTTTACATTAAATTATGATTTCAGGGGATAATGAAAACGTATTTCTATTATAATAACAAGAGAAAAGCGCAGTACATATAATTAACATTTTTTTGTATTTCGCTTATCTTAATTGGCACTACTGAATAACATTCAATTTATTTATTGTAGTAATCGTTATTCATCTATTTCGACTTCAGAATGTCTGAATAGATTAAGTATTCATGAATATACAATTATTAACATTTTGTGAGCGAATTTTAGGGATATATTATTTACATTTTTATTTTATTCACGAAATAGTCCTAATAAATGCCACTCGAGGTCTGAGATTTCCCAAATAAAGCCATTCGCTTCGCTCGTGGATTTATCGCCAAATCTCAGGCCTCTTGTGACATTACTATGGATAAAGGAATAAGTATAACGTAATTTCATGGTAAAGAATACAAAACAAATATTTATGAAATTCACAGCACATTTTTAGCTTCAAAATAGTAGCCAATTAAAGAAATGATACTTCTGAATAGTTCATTTTCTATTTGTAATATTCTTTCACACTTAAAAATAAAGAAAATAGGTATTTTAAAATCAACTTCAAATTAGTGTAACTCTGAAAGTATTGAGAATAGGATCCATGTACATATGATCTTTTTCCTCACAATGTTTTCGGAAATAAGCTCCACAAATTCAATTCAATTCCATTTATTTGGCCATTAAACATACAGTTTTAGGCTTCGTCAGAATACATTGAAAAACATATAAATACATTTTAAAAAACACTAATAAAAGAAACAGTAAAATTTAAATAATACAATGAAAACATGAAATAATTTGAAACTTTTAAATTAAAGAAAACTAACTAAATTGCAATTAAGCTTATTTATTAAAATACAATTTCATACAAATCTGTGTTGAAAAACTCAGAAACAGAATAAAAAGGATTATTTAATAACCAATTGTAAAATCTAGTTTTGAAGCTATTGATTGGTAATTTATAATATTGACTGGGGAGCTTATTATATAATTTCATCCCCATAATTACAAAGTTTGTGTTGCTCTTGTGTAATCTACAATATGGAATATTAATTTGTTCACTATTTCTAATTTCATGATCATGTATATTGGCCACTAATGAGTAACTGTCGATATTTTATCGAATGTAAAGTATTAGATCATATATATATATATATATATATATATATATATATATATATATATATATACAAATTTATGATTGTTAAAATCCGTGATTGTCTGAAAAGTGGCCGACAATGTTCCAGATAGTTTGATTTACATAAAATTCTAATGGCTTTCTTTTTTAAAATCAAGACGCTTCCAATTTTGGTTCCGTTTCCCCAGAAAATTAGGGCATATCGGATTATCGACTGAAAGAAAGAAAAGAAGGCACATCTTAAATAATTTTGAGAAACGCAAGTCGTTAATTTCTTTAGTAAATATAAAACTCTTGATAGCTTTGTGCATATGTATTCGATGTTCTTATCCCATGTTAAACTGGAGTCTATAAAAAGTCCTAGAAACTTTGTGTAGTTGAGTCTGTTGTCCTTATTTATTAGATAATTTAGGCTGAAAGTTATGTTGATAGTTTTTTCTTGATTAAGCAAGAAATCATTAGATTCAAACCATAAAACCATCTGTGATAGAGTGTCGTTGTTGAGAGCATGTAATTGATTTAGAGCAGAGGAAGAATAGAAAAGTAGTGTCATCTGCATATATAATTGTTATTGCTTTAGTGAATTCAGGAAGGTCATTTATTGCTCTTAAGAATAATAGGGGACCAATTATTGAGCCTTGTGGAACCCCATAATGTGTAGCGGTGAGACTTGACCAATTTTAACCTATAGCAGCTAATTGACTTCTGCCATGAACATAGGTTCTGAAAATATTTAGTGTGTTCCCTCGAATACCATAAAATCTAATTTTGATGAAATTAAATTATGATCAACACAACTCTTCCTGAATCACCCTGTATTATAAAGTTTATGTTTTCAATCGTACGTAAAAATTTTTAATTTAATTTCAGAATTTATCTTTTCATGTGCGTTCTGAGACTATATTTTCAAATGGCCTACGAGCTATTCTACTGTATACGCCTCCCAGGATCTGGATAGATAATCAAAATCGTTTGTATCACTAAATTATTGCTTCAGTTTCCGCTACATAGTCAAATAACAACAAAATTTTATAGTGTTTACAACGCTGCAAGTTCAAAATTGTGGGCGTACGTATATCTCCAGTGTGTATTATTCACGAGTTAATTTATTTCGCCTGTACCTACTTCAGCATTCGAAGTCCCTGTACTCTACGAGATGAAAATGGAAAACCATTTCAAAATCCGCTAACAATAGATTTATGTTTATTCCCACTTCTCGCTTTTCGAATATACCTCTGGGACTGTAAAAAAAATCATATTGAAAATAGTGGAAGGAAAACTGGATACGCAGTTATTGTGTGCTGCATTTGTGTGGTTTGAAGCCTGGGGAACTACAAAGATAAATAAAGCAACACAATCTAAGTTTTGAAAGTGCTCTCTAACTTTGCTGGAGGGGCTCATGTTTAATTCTGAGTGTTCTACGGCCCTTTTCTCCCTGCACAAGGGATGAATGTAACCAATACAGAGTGCAATTCTTCCGTGTGATTGGCGAATTGATTAGGTACATGATAGAGCACATCGGTTGAGTGAAAGTACACTAATTTCGTGGCGAGTAACCTCGATGAATAGCACCAAGCCAAGGGAAAAATTAAAGTGCCATGATGTATGCTTCTCTTTCATCACTACAGTAGCTTTTTAATGATGCCGAGCCCCCGCTGAACAAACTGTCAAGCCTATATGTAAGGCAATGTTTTCGTGCCAGGGTTTTCTGGCTGGAAGCATTTCAGATTTTCATTAGTCTCTGTGGGTAATTAAGAGAAATTATTTGAAAATGGACCTTTGTGTGTTTTGAATGTATTAATTTATGTTTGAAGAAACGTTTCGATTATCCAACTAAATTAATTTATTCTGAATTTAATGTATTTAATATTGAACAAATTTATAAGTATACGCTGTTAAAATTTTATCATAAAAATCGTAATAAGTTTGTATTACAGACACACAATTATGACACAAGACGAAATATTAATTCAACATTAGTAGAACCTAAATGTCTCACACCTGCTGGTCTGAAGCATAGCATAAATTTTGGCCCTCGGTTGTACAATGCTTTAACTAAATTACACCCAGAACTTCTAACATGTAACCCACTAACATATAACAAGAAAATTAGAAACGTGTTAATATCTTCAATTTGATTAAATAAATTTATAGCCTATGTGTATGAATTAATCAACCTATATTATATTTGTAATCTATAATTTTGAAATATATATTAGTCCTACTTTTAACGTGCGATATTATTCTTCTCTAGTGTTAATATTATATTATATAATTCCATTGCAACTGTAATAATATTTTAGTTCCTATTTTATTTTACGTATTTATTTTTATTATTATTTTTTATTTTAATATTATATCTGAACTGCGACCGAGCACGAGCGCTGCTCATTCGGTCTCAAATTTTGTTAATACTACTGTATCTTCTTTTTATATTGCTTGTATTATTTTATTCCTATTTCTCTTGTTTGTTTTGTAATTATATTCTTTATTCTGTATACTTAAATTTAAATAAATAAATAAAATAAATAAAAAAATGTATTTGACGTTGACAGAATGGGTTAATTTCCACTTTTGAGCCATTTCTTGTAATACCTCCTTATTGCTAATGGTTGTTGGTAAACAATACATTTA
Organism: Periplaneta americana; assembly: GCF_040183065.1. Lineage (NCBI taxonomy): Eukaryota > Metazoa > Arthropoda > Insecta > Blattodea > Blattidae > Periplaneta > Periplaneta americana. The sequence continues at coordinate 28,462,926 of NC_091122.1, read as the reverse complement.
ATTCGTAAATTTCAAGTCATCTCTTAATATAGCTGTTTATTGCTTTTAAAATAATGTGTTTAATAACTATTTTATTTTTATTTTTATATATTTCTTCCTATAATCATTACAGGCTGCCATTGACAAATAGTACCGTGATACAATTTATTTACTTATTTATTATTTTGCTAATAATTGTAACATAAAATATAAAATATACAGAGAAACTTTAGCTCGCTCCTGAAAGAGTAGAACTCGTGCTCAGGGGCGGATTCCTGAATTGAAATTAATAATTATACAATACAATTATAATTAATAATTATAAAATACAATTTGCAATTATGGTACATAAATTTATATTTACAATTTTTCAATTTTTATAAAATCCATACATAACTTTTTAAATTTAATACTAGAACTATTCGAATTGACAAGATTAGGATATTTAAATAGAGAAATGTCTTGAGGCTTTATGAAACATATTTTTGTTGTTACAGTGAAAAATAACAAATTGAAATAGATTGAAACACAAAATAATATACGAAATAACGTCAAGAATTAAAGTCATGGTCCCTTTGAATGATGCCTGAAAATAGCTATTAATCCTTTGCGTGTTTGTTTTTAAAATAATGTGTTTAATCTGTAACTACAGTCAATGTATTGTTATTAGTATCTCTTTGTTGTTACCTATTGCTTTAAAGAAGAATGTGTTTAATTTGTAATCTTAAGTCTTTTTTTCTACTATTCCTTTACTGTACTGTTTACATTTGTTTTTAAATCTTTTGTATTGCCCCTACCATTATATATTGCCCTTCAAGAATTTCGGTATTCGTTAGTTGTAAGTCATTACTTGTGTTATATTTTAAGTATTGTGAATGTTCCTGAATCATGTATGTAACTTGTAACCGTAAATCATTGCTTGTAATATCACTTTATTACTCTTAACTGTTTCAATGTTCATGAATTAAGTATTAATTTGAAAGTGAAAGTGAAACTTTGTTTTGTTAATCTACTATTGATTATCTTTTTAAGATCGTGATTTACTCTGAAACGGTTAGACATTCTTGTATACCTTTTATTAGATTATTCCTCAAACATCTCATTAATCTTCAACAGGAGCCATTCTTTCACTAATGTGCATGCTTCTACATAATTCATGTGAATTGTAACTGTGACCACTATTTTATATTATAACTTTACTATTGTTTATTGGTTATAAAATATATTTTGATGCCAACTATAACCCTAATATACCTCAGGGTGAAATAGGGTTTATTAAATTGGATAATAAAAAAATGGGTTACAGACACCTCCGATGATAAAAAGAATTGATTTCACATTTTTCTCATGTTAAATTAACCTATTAGTTTTGAATCTGTGAAAGAAATTTAAAGATATTTCTAAAACTGAGCAAGTTATGCATTAAAATGTCATAGCTTACATTGACATTAGCTCCATCTTCTATAAGTTTGTCGCTCCTTTGCTGAAAACTGCATTTTTTTACATCAATCTATAATAACTTGGCCAATTTTTCAGATATCTCTACTAAATCTTGCATTTTTATTGGTTTGCAGATATCTACAATTATGCCTAAAGCATGTGAAAAAAATTATATAAGTTACTTTGAACATTTCTTTATATTTTTTACATACACTGCTCCACCGATATAGGAAAAGTCAATATTTACCTACTTAGATACAACACGCGGAACAAGTCCTCTGCAATTACTGGCAAGCATCATGTTTAGGTAGAGCATTTGTGTGACGGAATTTAATGGACAATAAAAAATGGATCATAGGGGAAAAGGTATTTAAACGTTGTTAATTCATTATGAAAAGTAAATCTAATACAATGTTAATACAAATTATTTTTTCCTACTATATATCTATAAATTAAATAAATAAATAAATAAGTAAATAAATAAATAAATAAATAAATAAATAAATAAATAAATAAATAAATAAATAAATAAATAAATAAATAAATAAATAAATAAATAAATAAATAAATAAATAAATAAATAAATAAATAAATAAGTGATTGAGTGAGTGAGTAAATAAATAAACTGCTCCATCGATATAGGAAAAACCAATATTTACCTACTTAGATATACCTAACACGCGGAGCAAGTCCTCTGTAATCGCCAAGGATCATGTTTAGGTGGAACATTTGTGTCAAGGAATATTATGGACAGTAAAAAATGGATCATAGGGGGAAAAGTTATTTAAAAGTTGTTAATTCATTATGAAAACTGAATCTAATACAATGGTAACACAAATTATTTTTTCCTTCTATATATCTATAAAATAAATAAATAAATAAATAAATAAATAAATAAATAAATAAATAAATAAATAAATAAATAAATAAATAAGTGAATGAGTAAATAAATAAATAAATAAATAAATAAATAAATAAATAAATAAATAAGTGAGTGAGTGAGTAAATAAATAAATAAATAAATAAATAAATAAATAAATAAATAAATAAATAAATAAATAAATAAATAAATAAATAAATAAATAAATAAGCAAAAGCAAGAAAAGCGAGCAAAACCAAGCAAGCTTTCATTTCTGAATATTATATTCTGAGTTTTCATTCTTGAATATATTCTGAGCTTTCATTTCTGAATTTTACATCGTGAGCTTCCATTTCTAAATAAGTTCTGAGCTTTCCTTTCTTAATATAATTTTTGATCTTTCATTTCTGAATATATTCTGAGCTTTCATTTCTGAATATTTTCTGACCTTTCATTTCGGAATATTATATTCTGATCTTTCATTTCAGAATATATTATCCGAGCTTTTATTTCTGAAGATTATATTCTGAGCTTCAATTCCTGAACAGATTCTGAACTTTCATTTCTGAATATTGTATTCTGAACTTTCATTTTCTAATATTCTGAGCTTCTATTCCTGAATAGATTCTGACCTTTCATTCCTGAATATATTCTGAGCTTTCAATTCGGAATAGATTTTGAACTTTCATTTCTGAATATTACAGGGAGCTTTTATTCTTGAATGTATTCTGAGCTTTCATTTATAAATATTATATTCTAAGGTTTCTTTTCTGAATATATTCTGATCTTTCATTTTTTAATATATTTTGAGCTTTCATTTCTGAACATTATATTCTGACCTTTCATTCCTGAATAGATTCTGAACTTTCATTTCTGAATACTATATTCTGATCTATAATTTCTGAATATATTCTAAGCTTTTATTTCTGAATATTATATTCTGAGCTTCCATTCCTGAAAAGATTCTGAGCTTCCATTTCTGAATATTATATTATGAGCTTTTATCTGGATATATTCTGTAGTTCGGAAACGTTTTATTTTATCTCATTTGAATGTAGCGAATATAAACAACTATGATCACTAGAGAGAGTCGTTTAGTTTCATGGATTATTTTAGTCGTTGTGGTAGAACACAACATTTGAGAACTCCTGCCAATGTAATGACGTAGGATTCATGTTAAGGCCAGCTTTACGAATATTACGGTAGCAGATCGTGAATGGTTTTGGTTAACCATATGAAATTGTGGCTTGTGGTTTATGAATGCATTATGTGGTTACGCGTGTACTCAAAACTCGCAGTGTAGTTTCTTATTTGATGGAATTTCAGCCTATTTTGAAGCAAGAGGGACAATGCACTACTGAGTTGCAATGGATACTATTTCTGTTTGCCATTATATGAAGTACTATCATGATGTAAAAATACATTTGGAGATTTTCGCGATATTTTACAAGTTTTTAGCAGCCTTAATACCAACAGAAATGGTTCTGGGCTTGATTTCATTCCGTTCATTAGGCGTATTTAAAACTTAAAGAAAGCTTTATTTATTCTAATGTCATTATCGAAATTTCTGTGAAGAGGTTACACGGAATCATAGGATTTTTTAAAATCCCTTGTCACCTGTCGAATTGAACGAAAGCACAGATAGATATGACAGAACTCTATTAGGCATATTCATAAGAGGATTTAATGACGATTTTCCTCAGTCTGAAATTCTACTTTTAAAGTTACTATTTAAACGCATTATCAGATCATTGTCACAATCCCCCACTGCGTTCATGAAAGTATTGTTCACTTAACATACATGAATTGCATCAACATTTTTGAAATCAATTCCTGAACATCTATTGCTCAAAAGCTTTTTGAACATTGCCCATGCCATTAGCATTTCATTTAAATTCAGAATAGTTCAAACACATCTCTGATTTCATTTTCTCCATTACCATCTTCGTTTCTGGAGTCCAATGTGGTTGTCGCGTTTTTGCACATTTGCAGTGAAAGTTTATCGCATTTTTAGAAGTCGAGTAACAAAATGCGACTATGGTTTAAACCCTGCTACAACAATGACATAGACCTTCTCTTTATATGCGCTGTGGAGAGATTTTGGATTTAACCCAGGCATATTGGTGCACAGTCCAGTGATTAGAAGTTGTGCACCGCCATCTCTCATAGTCTCGAGGTAGAAATTTTAAATGAAAATTTCTGACCCAACTCGAAATCGAACCCTGATCGGCTAGTCTTGAGGCAGAGCTAACTCGGAGGACAGTTGAAGGAAAAGTTGAACCGCGTAGATCAGCCGTGGCGAGAACGTGACTCGCGAGACATTGTGGCTCGTAGTGATAGCTGTGCATTTCGCTTGCTTCTAACCCCCGCCAACTCCTACCCTCTCACTCACTGGAGTCAAACTCCGTTCCATTTGTATTTGTCTCTGACCTGCGAGTGGCATATGTCTCTCTCGAAACCATGTACGAAAGTTCAAGTAGGATGGGAGGACGCATTTTTTTGCTGTCAATATGATGAGAATATTAAATGTATGATTTGTTCACAAGTATTACGAGGAAACGGTTGTATAACATAAAACGGCATTATACTACATTCACTCATGAAACATTAAAAGGTTAAGTGTTGTTGTCGTCGTCGTCGTCGTCGTCGTCGTCATCATCATCATCATCATCATCATCATCATCATCATCATCATCATCATCATCATCATCATCATCATCATCATCATCATCATCACCATCATCATCATCATCATCATCATCTCTGTACTTCGATTCTTTTTCAGCAGATGTACGAATAATGAGGTTAGGTCTTCAATTTAAACTCACTGATTTACTATGTGGTGTTAAATGAAAGCTAGATGTAAGGACTTGACAAATGTTGAACTTTCAAATCTTTGCCAAAAAATAAATATCCGAATCTTCGTTCTTACGCTTGCTCTGTTGAAGCCATGTTCGCTACAACTTACGTTTGTGAAAAATTATTTTCAATAATTAAAATAGTAAAAACCAAATTAAGATCACGACTGACAGACAAATACCTTCGTGATCAACTACGATTGGCAGTAAGTGACATAATTCCTGATTTTGAAACTCTGTCGCAGAGACATTCTGAAGACAGTTAATTTTAGGTTGTGATATTGTCCATTTATGTTGTTGTTGTTTTCCAATGCCAGGCGTTTGACAATAAAGCCATTTGACCTCCTGCACTTCAATATTTGAAAATGGCAAGTTGTAGCCGATTTAAGTGAACACCATATTTTAACGTTTTGGTATCTACTTCATTCACACACAACCCCCAGAATGTCTGGAGGACCACACCTGCTGTTGGTCGATGGGTCAATTGGACCTAGCTGGGAGATCTTGTTGATCACCAGCTTTCCCTCCTTAAGCAAAGTCCTTTTATATAGAGATGGGAACGATATATCGGTTTTTTACGAAATACTGATATTTTCGTCGAAATTTTGATTCAATATATTGTATAATATATCGGTTTTCTCATAAATTTACCGACTTTTTGTGGAATTATCATTATCAATAACAACAAAATCCACACTAGACAATTCCGATAATTCCCGAGAGATGGCGCTAATGAAGGTGGACAGTTACATATTATGTAACCTCACTCAATACCTTGCTCTAATTGGCTAGACTGGAATTCGAATTGTCCATTTATTGTTCATTTCTTTCTTCGTTACACGTACTAAACATTAGTTTGTAGCCTTGTACTGTATAAAATTATATTTAAGTGCTTGACATAAGGAAACTGAAAATCCGTTAATAAGTCAGACAGTTTGGGTGTCCGCCTCCCTCCATAGGTGCTATGCACGTTGCAGGTTACACAGTGGCTAGGCGCACGATTACATTTTCGCCACTGCTGGTGTAGATGCACTAATGAAATGCGCTCTTTGCAAACCACTGGGCTACAGTTTAAAGAAGAAGAAGACACATTCCATCATTTATGCTTTGTTATTACCTCTAATATCTCCCTAGAATCTAAGAATTTGGAGCCCTTTTCGCTCCATGTTTGCATATCTCTGATTTACGTCTGGTACAAAGATGTAGCCACACAGAAAATCCATACATCTCATCTTGGTGTTCACTCCTATTTCCAGCGACTCGCGAACAAAATAAATACAGTAAGGAATGGAAAGGGAATTACACAGCAGCGCTGGATTCGAGGGACATTCGCGGCGGCGGCTGGGAGCCGGTTGATAAAACACTCAGCAGCACAAGGAGCTAATGCAAACCGCTGCTTTTATCAATCCCCGTCAGCACGGCCCCACCCTCATTACTACCCCACAAAAATTTCTGTCTCTATACACACTTCTTCCCAGCTACGTAATTTTTTATTCCACGAGTCGCTATCGGAAGTAAATAGCGATCCCTTCCTTCCTCAGCCCCAATCTCGTCTAAGTGCACTTTCATTAAATACCGATTGTATAACACGCCAAAGATCTTCATTTTCTCCTTACGAAATAAACATATCATCTGAAGGATCTGAGACTAAAATGCTAGCGAGCTGGTTTTCCATCCAGAAGACCCAGATTCGAACCCCAGCCAGACCGTTATGAAATTGTAATAAGCAAAGCAGACGGTGCAGAGGATTTTTCAGGGCACTCCTGTTTCTCTCTATAACGCTACTAACGCACTTATCTTCACCTATACTTTCCCTCTTTCATCATCACCTCTGTTTCTTTCCACCATTTCTGGCTTGCGATCAATGCAGAGTAAGCTGCGGGCCGTCAACGAATTTGTACCCCATGGTAAGTGGTCATCAGTTGTTGGTGGTAGTGCTATGTATAGTCCGGATCAGGTTACTTAATACCCTAACGGTGAAACCTAATCATTTTTCCCTGTTACTACATATGCTAGTGGATTATAGTGATTTTATAGATGTCAGGTTGAATTTTCTTTTACTAACTTTATTTCGAATTTCAAGTACTGACAAATACGGCGTCTGACAGTTATGTTCTAACTGTTATGTTGACACCAATAATTTTGGTTTGCAGAAGAAGGAATCTTACTTTTTTATTTATTTATTTAACTAGCTAGCTAGTGAGTACAAATTAAATTTATAAAACAAAAATGTTTCTGGCCATTACTGTAAGAGCCAGGCTCGTGTAAGGTGTGGTCTTAGTCAATAATATAACATAGAATTTACAAGGAGAGTTTACTAAATACAGTAAGTAACTTAATTCAAACCAATAAATAATACACAAGAGCAAAGAAAAAAAATAAGAAGAAGAAAGTGAAAAAGAGAGAAAAAACACATTTAATATAAACTGACAATCAGACAGAAACCAGTGATATTCAATAAAAAAAATAAACATCAATATAGTCGACAGAAATAAAGGGTAAAATAATACATTTGTTAATATTATATATCACCAATAATTTTATAAATTTATTTTTTAAAAGGTTCAATTGTAAAATATTTCAAAATTGGAAAATGGTTTGTAATTTTATTACAAAGTCTTGGGCCGAAACTAGCACCATATTTAAGAGCTGCACTTGTTTGACATTTAGGCTCAATTAATGGGAAAGTAGACTTTTGTCTTCGAGTACGATATTCATGTCGATTATATTTATGTTTTATTTGATTTCTGTGATAGTAAGTTAGTAAACTATATTTATACATTTTTTTAATAGTTAATATTTTAAAATCTGTATAAATTAAATTTGTTGGGTAATCCATATTTTTTGGTCTGACAAATTTTTATTAATCTTCTGTGTAACAAAATTAATGAATTAAGTACAGATGATGCTACTCCACCCTAATTTATTATACCATATTGTATTAATGATTGTACCAAAGCTAAAAATATTATTCTCAATGCCTCCTTAGTGATAAAATTTCGAAGTATTATGAATTTATAAATTGTCTTTCTTATACTTGTACACATGAAATCAATTTGTTTATCCCAACGTAAATGCTGGTCTATAAAAATTCCTAAATATTTGACTTGTCTGGAAGGTGTTAGATGTGGGCAATTACAATAATTATTTGTTAATTCATTACATGAAATATTATGTATTACTAACTGATAATTATTCATAAGTGGAGGTAAACCTTTCGTTGTTAAAGAAAATGTAATATAGATAGTTTTATTAATATTTATGGACAGGAGATTAGAGTCAAGCCAATTTTTCACTACTTAATTCCATTGCTAGCATTTAAACAATTGTTATCCAAATTTTCCCCATTAAATGTTAGTACAGTATCATCATTATGAAATGGAGGTATAACTGAGTTTGTGGAATTTGAACGTAATTAATAGTTAATTAGTAATACTGGTATCAATATTAATATCAATACATAATTCATTTATGTTGCGTTGTGATTCCAATTCAACACTATATTCAGGTAAGTGTAATAAAATAAGAAATAACTTATAGACCTACTTGGTATGAAACATGCACGTGACTATGGGCAGATTTTTGTTAAAATGTTCAAAAGAAGAAATAGCATGGTAGCGGCTTAAGAGTATGTATTTCAAGTAGGTTATACATTTCAAAGTGGTATTCTGTTTTCGGAATTCATACTAATCATTTCACTTGATGAAACAAAATATATTTTTAGGTTAGGTCTCGTGATTCGTGAACTGTTTAGTCTAAGCAATGAATTTCATGTTGTCAGAGAAAATACATTTTAATATTAGATCATATTAATCCTAATTACCAACACAATGTGCGAGAGGTCCAGGAGAAAAATATACTATTTCACAAATTATTGAACAATTTAGAAAACAGCTCCCAACATAAAGATGAGATGTGGTAAATAAGAAAGATATCGTTATTGTTAAAACTATAATAATAATAATAATAATAATAATAATAATAATAATAATAATAATAATAATAATAATAATAACTGGTGTGTCATTGGCCACATACGTTACAAACATAATAGTACATTATGCAACGAGCCTATAATGATAGTAATTAAGAAGCGAGTATGGATGTTTATGAAACGAGCGCAAGCGAGTTTCATAATTATCATACGAGCTTCTTAATTACCATTATAGGCGAGTTTCATACGACTTTTTATGCTCGACCATATTTCTAACTTGAAATTACAGTATTCAGATGTATTCATTTTATTTGTATCTGACAAGATCGGAAGTGACCTTGTTCTAAGTCGTGAATTGTGAGATGTGCGCAGACGCGAAAGTATTGATTTTTTCCGAGGAACAATAATGTCATTGACCTTGTGTAATCCGTTAAACTTGGTATAACTTTTATTATTGAATTCGACATTGAAAAACGAGATGACAAATTGAATTTATTTGAATATCATTTACAATTAACGCTAATTATTGTAGTAACAGAACATAACCTTCTGCGACAGTATTGTATTTCCAGCCTCCGTGACTTTTCGCTAATTCTCTTTCGATTGCATACCGAGAATAATCGATACTAGCGGTTTTATAACGGTACAAAGCTGACTCGTTACTGGCTGAACACCTGTAAGCTGAGTTGTCATTGGCTGAAAACACCTGAACTTTAATGAGTAGGTGTACTTTAATAACATGCATTAAAGGACTGCTACCAGGTGTATAATTAATACATTTCGGCATGGTCGAGAATAAAAACTTTAATATAATTTACTTTCCTATTGTTGAGAGAACCATTAATAAAATTTTAAAATAGCTACAGAAACCGATTTTAAAGAAAATAGTTTAAATGATGGAGTCTTTATTGTTTATATCTAGTTTTAAAGGTTTTATTTAATGTAATTTTATAATTTTAATTAGATTTAATAGGGACTATATTTGTTTTAATGTTTTAAATTATTAAACATAATATTGAATATTATTACAATATGTGCTGAACGCTAAAATAGGATGTAAAATAAAAATATCATTTTTTAATTCTACACAACGTAATAGACAAAGATAATACAGGATATAAATTGATTTTAATTTCATAAATACATATGTTTTTACATAGAAATCCGTTCTCTGGTCATTATTATGTTAGGTATTACCAAAAATGCAATATAAGTTTAGTGTAATCGTTACGTGGAAGAATTCCGAACGTATTTCGTCGTGTGGAACGCATTATCTCTTGTGGCGCTATCAAGTAGCAGACAATGGAACTGTATCTTATTGACGTAGAGGTATGCGTGGTATATGCAAATTTCATACTGTTACGAACCGAGAGAAAAGAAAGAATAAATTTATTCTTGCAAGGTAATCTCTCGTGAGGGAAATTATTTTCAGTGATGTTGGAAACCTAACTCGGCAGAGAGAATTGGATAAAAATCTACTGGCGTAGTAACAGAGTAGATGCTTCGTAAGCAGGGACAGGGGTTCGGTCTTCGTGTAGGAGAAGATTAATCTTTTACATGTTTGCAATTTCTTGTTTAGGATTCCAAAATGTATAACTTTGCATGTAAGTGTGCTTTTGCATTCCGATTTTTGTGCATGGAATGTTTTAGAAGGATCGTCCTCGTGGGTGTAACTATTACCACGCCTGCTTATGAGTCGTTCAAAACTAGCCGATGATAATATTTTAAGAATCACAACAGTAATATGCGTTACAAGAGCGGTATGTTGGCGTTTTCATGTTCGAGGAAAAGATTGAAAAAGCGAAACGTAGTTGAGCTTTTTTAATTTCCGAGAGCATGACAACAAACATACCGCTCTTGTATCGTACATTAATTTGTGCGAAGATCGTTTATTACATACCTGAAAGAGGAATTTCTAATTAGTTGCAATTAAATCTCCATCTTGGTTTCTGTTCAATGACGGCAACATTGGAAAACAATATATATCTTCAACATTGTTGCTATAAAATGTTTTCTGTGTTTACTATACTCCAGCAGGCCGTGATATACTCGTACGTCTGTCTTTTTTTTCCCCCAGTCTATAAATGCGAACTTAAAACAAACTGTGAGGTTATGTAATTATTTATTTTTCATTTTAATACTTTAAGAAAATTATTTATTTCTGCACATTGAAATTATAACAAAATTATTTATTTCTGTACATTAAAATTAATTGTCACATTTGTGCAGTTATTCAGAGTCACTGGAGCACCACTACCAGTTTTTTCTTTTGTGAAATTTTTTTTATGAATATTGATTTTCCAGTTTCCGTCGAAGTTGAAGCATTAGCACTATAGATGGCAGGATTTGATAAACCCTCCGTCTGGCAGGAAGTCGATGCACTGGAGACTGTGGTTGTAGAGTTTACTTAATTTTTGCAAATATTTAAAAACAATAATTAACAGTGCAATTTAGGTGAAATTGCAGTGGTAAGTTTCCAATTTATAATTATTACTATATTGAACGTCTTTAAAAATAATATGTTAAAAGCCTAAAGCAGAAAAAATAATATGACGCTTAAGCGGTAAGAATAGGGAAATTGTTATGTGTGTTACGTTGGGAATACTGAATGTGGTATTTCACACTTACCGCGTACTGGGTTTGTGCGGAAAGCAAGCAAATACGCACGATCTCGCACAAAATTTGTTTATGGTTCCCTTGGGTAAATACGTAAATCGAGCGGCTTTTTTTTTTTTTTTTAATATTCTGACATATTCGAGAACAGTATTTTGATTTAAAGTGGTCATACAGACTACAGTAGTGGCAAAAAAAGAAAGACCGGACCGAACCTTGTAGCTGATTTCAGAGCCTTGTTCGCTCCAGAGCACGATGGACTGGTAACTAAGACTTTCGTGGTTCGAATCCTGCCTGGAAAGGAAACTTTTTTTTGTTCCTTATTAAAATTTATTCCCAATACTTTAAGATTGCTGGTAAAATTCATGTTCTAGGAATAATAAATTAATTAAGTAGTAATACATTTCATGCAACTGTTATTTTTGCTGTAAAATATTTATTCGACAGATATAATTTTAATCGAATATTATTCGATAGCTACATTACTTTATAGAATATTCGTTCCAGCGATATAGTCTTTTAACCTCTGATTGAGGTTCTGGTTGATATGTGTATCTATTATCAGGCAGTACATCTCACTTGACGATATGTGTCAGAGGAAGAATAATTGTTTGTATGCATCTGAAGTCTGACTAGTGTAATACGTAGCTAATCGGCGGTGTATGCATTGGAGGGGGAAAGAAACTGGCCATCCTACCCCATTATCTCCTGGCTTCATGAATGATGCCTTATTGGTGTTACTTTTGGGGTTCAAACTTGTCTTCGGAGGTGACTAAACAACAACAAATAATCTTTTATCGCATATTAATTCCACTGATAGATTTTTATAGAATATTTATTCCATAGATAGGTTGTTTATCGAATATTTATTTCATAGCGTCGACCTGGTTGGCGAATTGGTATAGCGCTGGCCTTCTATGCCCAAGGTTGCGGGTTCGATCCCGGGCCAGGTCGATGGCATTTAAGTGTGCTTAAATGCGACAGGCTCGTGTCAGTAGATTAACTGGCATGTAAAAAGAACTCCTGCGGGACAAAATTCCGGCACATCCGGCGACGCTGATATAACCTCTGCAGTTGCGAGCGTCGTTAAATAGAACATAACATTTAACATTTTATTTCATAGCTACAATCCTTTAATATTTATTCAATAGCTTTCATACGTTAGTAATTATTTATTAAACACTGCTCAAATACAATACATGTTGTATCATAATAATGATTGTTTTTCATTTTTTAAGTCTTTAAAAAATTTCATTTTAGACCTACCAATTAATAGAAAATCTATAATTTCTGTAAAATTAAAAATGCATTATTTTAAGCAGATTTATGTGCATTAATAACAGAGCAGAGATGCGACTCCTAAGGCCACTAGCTGGTTATACACTTCTTGATCGCCAAATAAACGAATACATTCTCAACATATTAAAAATACAAAACATAACTACAGGGACATCATTTTATTTTTACTTCAATTTTTATTGTACCTGAGTTTTTGAATGTACTTCACTCCCATCCCTTCTACTAAAGAAGTTCCAACTCCACACAGAACCAAGACCGCAGATAGTAAGCAGTACTCAGTTACTGAGTATAGTACGTTCCAGAAATATGTTCGCGTTTTCCAGTGACGAAAGAGCTTTCAATATTGAATCATATTTTCGCACAGGTACTGTCCATTTGCATACGTCGCATCCCGATTTCCCCCACCTGCTTCTGCTCGCCCCTCTGTAATAGCTGGGCTGTCTTAGCTCTTTTCTGAAAACATTAATTTCTCTTAGGAATTGGAAGTTTACGTAATAATATACAGCTGTTTAATCTAACTTAAATAAAAGGGCCTCGTTAAGTAATTAACTGTCACGTGATTTCCTCCCTTTCTACAATCCTGCGGCATAACCACTTGGACGGACAGTAGATAGCATGTCTGAGTAATTTTATATTTTCGGGTCGGGCAGAAGTGAAGATTGAATTTATAGTACGTAGAGTAGGTACAGAATTATTTCAACATGAGTTACTAGTACGAAGGACGAAACTGGCAATTGGAATTAGATGCAATAGTCTATAGTGCGATAATATGCACAAAAGAACTGAAGCCTGTATCGAAATGAACGGCCACCATTTTCAAAATTGTGTTTAAATATTCATATTATGATTATTTTTCAATTTAACTTCTTTCTCTATATTGTACGCTAATGTGCTGTAGACAGTATAATATAAACCGCATAATGAATACGTTCGCATGGATAACTCACTTCGTGAGTAAAAACACTTATTCTTAATACAGTACTGTACTTTGATTAAAGAAAAACCTAATGAAAATTATCAAACTCAAAATCGCGATATTTCCTAGTTTACGTAAATGGATGAACTACTTTTCTTCCTTCCTATGCCTAGTAAGTAGAGTGATTTGTGTTTTACGCCAGTATCATCGAACTCCAGTCTTGGAGGGGGGAGCAAGCGGTGTTTCCGGTTCTCTAAAGGTATAGACAGGTTAATATTAAAAATGTTAGTAAAAATAAAATGATGTCCCTGTACAAATCTAGATACATATAGAAGAAGTTGGTACGACCATGTGATTAGAATGCCCCCACAAAGAATACCACAAAATATCCTAAATTACACACCAAGAGGAAGGAGAAACATCGGCAGACCGAAGAAGCGTTGGAGGGACCAGCTGAATCCAGGAGACGGGACAGGCCCAACCGCCTAATCCGAAGAGCATTTGATGATGATGAATAACACAGTTTCAATTTTGCAGCTACATTTACTTTAGTGAATGTGTAACAACAACAACAACAAAGAACATGGACTAGAAGTGTTCATCGGTTATATTAGAGGTTTAAAGAGGTTCTGCGATGGAAGAAGTTTGAGAAAGACAGTCTTATGTCAATACAACAAACTCAAGAATATAGACATTCAGTACATACTGTAATATACGAGGCACATCCAGAAAGTAAGTTTCCCGATTTTTTCCCCTTGAAAGTAAACGTAATTAGTCGTGTCAATTGCGCATGCGTAACAGATCTATGACGTATATCAATCATATGCCAGCCGGACAGGTCCCGGCTGGTGCCAATAGCGTGGCAGCAGTGGTCCGAAATGGAAGCTCTTATTCCTTCTCCCGCCGCCTGCGAGGTTCGGTCGGTGATAAAGTTCTTTAATGCACAAAACATTGAACCAATTGAAATTCATCGGCAGCTCTGTCAGATGTATGGGCCGAACATCATGAGTAAGCAGATGGTGCGTCGCTGGTGTAGGCAGTTTTCCGAAGGTCGTCAAAGTGTCCATGATGAAGAGCGCAGTGGGCGACCGTTCCTCATCAATGATGATCGTATTGAGCTGGTGCGGCAGTGCATCATGGAGAACCGTCGCTTCACGATTACGGAGCTGAGCAGCCATTTTCCGCAGATATCGCGATTCTTGTTGCATTAGATTGTCACTAAGCACCTGCTGTTCAAAAAAGTGGGTGCCGAAAAACCTGACACCCGAACACAAAATGCAACGTTTAGGAGCAGCAAAGACATTTCTGCAACGGTATCACGATGACGGCGACGAGTTCCTCGACAGGATCGTCACGGGCGATGAGACTTGGATTTCGCACTTCACCCCGGAAACCAAGCAGCAGTCAATGCATTGGCGGCACAGTGGGTCTCCGGTCAGGATGAAATTCAAACAGACGCTGTCGGTACGGAAAGTGATGTGCACGGTGTTCTGGGACAGGAAGGGAATTCTGCTCATTGAGTTCCTTCCAAGAGGTGAAACAGTGAACGCTGACCGTTACTGTGAAACACTGCGAAAATTGCGACGTGCCATTCAAAACAAGAGGCGTGGAATGCTTACTGCAGGTGTGCTCCTCCATGACAATGCTCGTCCACATACGGCTCGGCGCACAGCAGCTGTTTTGACGGAATTTGGCTGGGAATTGTTTGATCATCCACCCTACAGTCCTGATCTTGCTCCCAGCGATTTTAACGTTTTCTTGCATCTCAAGAAATTCCTGTCCTCCGGTGAGCGTTTTGGCAACGACGAAGAGCTTAAGACGTCTGTCACACGCTGGTTCCGCGGTAGAGTTCTACGGCAAAGTGATACAAAAGTTGATCCCACGATACGACAAGTGTCTCAATTCTGATGGTGGCTATGTTGAAAAATAGCTGAAACATTGCTGTATATGTTGCCAATAAATGTTTTCCTGAAAGTGTGTGTTCTTTTTTTTTTAAATAGGGAAACTTACTTTCTGGATGCGCCTCGTAGTAAGGTCAATTTCCATTTACTGTCGGAAATCGAACGCGGATCCGTTAGATTTGTACTGGTGTCACTATAACCCGAGACACAAAAATATAATTGCAATGAAAATTAAAACCTCATTATACAAAAAACAGCGCAATGCATTACATCTGGTTGGAGTTAAATTCAAAATGCCACGAAAGTATTGATTACTGCCTGCCTAAAACACTGAAATTTAAACGAGAAAAATATTACACTGCTTTTTATACTGCACGCAAGCACACCGACATTATAAAAAGCTCCCTCCCTCTCCCCTTCACCCCTACTAACTAACCCTGATTAGAATATGAAGGGATATCTGTACCAGAAATAATGGGAAGGCAAATGGCTCTGCTGACTGGATGCGTCTGACAGTTCGTGTAAAACCTTTGTCATTTACAGCCTACCAGGTTGCGGTAAAACATACAAAATGGAATTAAATGTTCATTAAGGGCACCGCTACATCCTACATTCAAGGCTGCAATGTAGCCGAGTTCCTTTCATTTTCTGTAAGCGGAAATTACTCCTATTGTGTGTTTACACAGTTTGAACAGCCCAAGGTACAGGTCGAAATTTTGTATTTTCCTTGAATCAGTAAGTCACACATAGACTACAGGGTGGAAGTGGCATAACCCTGCTGATTGAAAGGAGTGATAGAGTACACATAAATGAATAGAAAACCTGTACAGTGAAACTTCTCCTTACGGACACCTCCAAGATACGGACACTTCTCATATACGGACAGATTTTTACGTCCCAACTGAAATAATATAGAAATAATGATATTTTTAACTCTCGTTTACGAACATTCTTAGACACGGACAGCTGTTTCACAGTCCTAAAGCTTGCTTTACCTCCTGATTGCGGACAGAGCTTGTATTTCAAGACCTGATGTGTTACAAAAATGGAAAATTTTGTTTTGAGAACTGTACAGAAATTCCTTAACATGAAAGAAGACAATAAAGGCCCATTCACAATGAAAATTAAACATAACCGTAACATAAACACAGAAGTTTGCACCCAGGCTACCAAATGGGATCATTCACAATGATTCACATAAGCATTGACATAAACATTACCGTAAGACGTTAACATGAAAGTTTGCAAACTCCAAACTTTCATGCTTAGCCTATGCTTACGTGTTTTGCAAACAAAACACAATCGTGGAGCGCTGAAGTATACGACCTTCGAGGATAAAAAGAAAGGAGGGAGTCTATCCAGGCAAATGATCTTGAAATCGGTGCGACGGATATGACGTCAAACTACACCTTTTACGCCCCATAATCCACCGCGAAATACCGTCAATTGCCAAATATTAAATTGCTACACTCGTTTTCGGTCATACGTAAACGGTTTAGAATGGATCTGGAGGTAACAGGATTACTAGCAGATTATTATATCAATGTATGTTTTACTATATATTTATTAAAAGTGATGCGGTTGTGACCTGGACTGAACACTTCATTTCCACATTCTTTCTCTTATCAAGAAGGATGTTGGCATTCCTTCATATGTTAAAGCATAGGGGGACATATCAACTGACATATTCTACAGTTGAGCCGAACAGAATATTAACTTATTTATAAAAAAAAAATAACACCTGCTGAACCTGACTACACGTTTGAAATATTCACAACAACACGAAACAATTTGTAATCGTAATAATATGAACAAAACAGCTGATAAACACACCGGAAAAAGAGATGAACTATGGGTAATTTAACGGCCATACTAGTACACCTTCCTGGTTCCACCGTTTTAAGCTTATGGCCCGGGGTTGTATACGACAGAATATGAGGAAATGGCGTCGTTGTTATGTTTCCATGGTTACCAAGTATGTTTGCGGTTATGTTTATGTTCCCATCGTGAATGATGGTATGACTTCTTGATTTTACCGTAACGTTTACATTCTTAAGTTAACGCTTACGTTATGTTTAATTTTCATTGTGAATGAGCCTTAAGGGTCTCGTAGGCTACCACTAGCCCAGCCGGCTACCCCTTGTTAGCTGGAAGCGGGTGGATAAACAAAGTCATAAAATTTAACCTGTCTGTTGGGTCCAAGGTTTCCGCAATCGTGAAATTGTATTCGACACATGATAGGGTTAGTAGGATTATTCTCTTCACTTCAATCAGTTGTTCTGTTTCGAGAGACATGGCACCTGAACGTAAAGGTTAAATTGAAAACTGTAAGCTACAGTACTGCATAACAGTAGACCTAGAATAAAATTGCACGGCACATTCTGTATTTTCCTTTTTCGGTCTTATCTACTGTAGTTCAAAGTTGCAAGGAATTTACTGTAGTACTGTATACTGTATTTAGAATTAAACTACAGTAATACATTTCATTAAAAGCGTGAAGAGATACATAATGCAAATGTATTGTTAGATTGGGTAGCCTACCTTCCAATAAAGGACACCTCCCAGATGCGGACAGAATGTTACGTCTCTTCGACGTCCGTAAATGAGAGGTTTCACTGTATTACGTTTTGTGATTAAATGCACGGTTAATTAGAAAATTAAGTTTGAAGTTTCTGTAGTCCGGCAACATCGTCGCTAACACACTCTACTCGTGATACAGATGTAAGAGTTCAACGAACTCGGTGAGGTCTCCGTACGTAAGCTGCATTTTCCCGAGATATTGCCACTAGCTCGCTTCATACAATGGCATGAATTTTGGGGTTTTTAAAATTAAATTTACACGAAAACCGTGCACGCTACTCAAATACGCCAGAGGGATAAATTATTCTTTAATAGTTTTCCTAACGATATGGACAAAAATCACGATCCTACTCGCTCTAGTTACCTAATAAGATATCGTTAAACATTTTGGAAAAAACATGATTTTTTACTGAAAAAAAAGTATGAACTTTCCACCAATATGATATAGTTTTTGTTACATACAACATGATCTATTCGCTCTGGAAATCTGCAAAGTTATTTCACTGTATATCAGATTGACCATTCCCATATTATAAATGGCAACATATAAAAGAGAACAACCACAAAGATCTTCACTGTCGAAAATGATTTTTTTTGGTAATGACCGTTAGGTGGAAGTACTGCTGCAAGCTATTACTACAAGTAATTCTATCAGGGTTATATTGTTACTTCTGCAGTCGCTAGATGGCAGCATAGTGAAGTTTTTGTCTTCCCCCCCCCCCGCTATGGTTACATGTTACACAAAACTCCAAAGTCTATGACGTCGCATGAAATCGTTCATTTACATGTAGGTGAAATGTATAGAAAGGCATTTGCACTTCAAATACAGTGTCTTTTGTAATGTCCCTCTACTTTCAATAGATACGTGGAGATGCGACGGGTAATTTTTTTTTTCCAGTACCAATTACATTTTTGGAGTGTCAAACAAGATTACATGATTGTAGTTAAAATTGTTATATCACATTACTATTAAATGCGGTATGTAGAGGAAAAATCGAGAAAATGTTCAAAAAGAGTTCACACAAGATACGCTGAATTGACTTTTATCTGGAAGCGAATTATAGTTTCATATTAACTTGTTTTAAGTTTTTCACAGTGGTGGTGACATTCCGTAATGTCATAAATTTGAATCCTTGCACCATTGAAAGATATTTCACTTGTCCACCAAAAAAAAGGCTGAAAACACAGAGGAAGATGATACAGGACACATTGGAGTAGGCTACTTAACGTGTTCACAAGTCTAACACCATTAACTGTTTTTGTCTTGTACTTTCCTTGTCGAATTTGTTAACATAATCTCTTCTACTTCTTGAAGTGTATTAGGATGATCAATCTGTATATGCGATCAGGGCTAAAACTAATAACACAAATATAATCAAATTCCAGACGGGATGCGAACATTACTACCGTGGGTTCATATCTTCGCCTCATCGTGAATCACGTCCACACCTGTGGAGTAACGGTCAGCACGTCTGGCTTCGATTCCCGGTCGGGACAAGTTACCTGGTTGAGGTTTTTTCCGGGGTTTTCCCTCAACCCAATACGAGCAAATGCTGGGTAACTTTCGGTGCTGGACCCCGGACTCATTTCATCGCATTATCACCTTCATTTCATTCAGACGCTAAATAACCTGAGATGTTGATACAGCGTCGTAAAATAACCTAATAAAATAAAAATCGTTAATCACAAATTATAATAAGCAAGAATTATTTACTTATAATATTTCAAAATTAGTTAACTCATATAAATTATGTAAGGACGTATATACATAAATGGAAAAGCTACAATGATATCTCACATAGAATTTTATTGTAGTAGGTTATTTTACAACGCTTTATCAACATCTTAGGTTATTTAGCGTCTGAATGAGATGAAGGTGATAATGCCAGTGAAATGAGTCCGGGGTCCAGAACCGAAAGTTACCCAGTATTTGCTCATATTGGGTTGAGGGAAAACCTCGAAAAAAAACCTCAACCAGGTAACTTGCCCCAATCGGGAATCGAATCCGGGCCACCTAGTTGCGCGACCAGACGCGCTAACCGTTACTCCACAGGTGTGGACTCTCACACAGAAAGTACGTCTTTTTAAAATCAGGAAGATAACATAGGTCATAAAAATATTTAGAATGTAGCACGCTCCACAAGATAAGAATAAACAACACAATTTTGACCAACAATCAGCGAACATTTTTACGTTCATATTACTTGAATAAAATTGCTAAACCTCGATTCCAATTTATTTATCTGAAAATTCCAATTCCATATCGTGAGTCAGTGATAACATGGCACCTCTCGTCCTACAAACAGCTTCATCAAAATGTGATTTTGAACTTTTTCAGCTTTAATTTTGTACTTTTTCAACTTTACTTTTGTACTTCAACTTTACTTTTGTACTTCAACTTTACTTTTGTACTTCAACTTTACTTTTGTACGTTTTCAACTTTAATTTTGTACGTTTTCAACTTTAACTTTGTACGTTTTCAACTTTAACTTTGTACTTTATCATCTTTAATTTTGTACTTTATCAACTTTAGTTTTGTACTTTTTGAACTTCAGTTTTATACTTTTTCATCTTTAATTTTTTACTTTTTCAACTTTAATTTTGTACTTTTTTCAACTCTAGTTTTGTATTTTTTCAATTTTAATTTTGTATTTTTTCCTCTTTAATTTTGTATTTTTCCTGTTTAATTTTACACTTTTTCATTTTCATTTTTGTACTTTTTCAACTTTAATTTTGTACTTCATCGTCTTTAATTTTGTTCTTTTCAACTTTAATTTTGCATTCTTTGAAGTTTAATTTTATACTTTTTCAACTTCAACTTTTTACTTTTTCAACTTCAATTTTGTACTTTTCAACTTCAATTTTGCATCCTTTGAAGTATAATTTTGTACTTTATCATATTTAATTATGTACTTTTCAACTTTAATTTTCCAACCCTTGACGTATAATTTTGTACTTTATCATCTTTAATTTTGTACTTTTCAACTTTAATTTTGCATCCTTTGAGGTATAATTTTGTACTTTATCATCTTTAATTTTGTACTTATCAACTTTAATTTTGCATCCTTTGAAGTATAATTTTGTACTTTATCATCTTTAATTTTGTACTTTTCAACTTTAATTTTGCATCCTTTGAAGTATAATTTTGTACTTTATCATCTTTAATTTTGTACTTTTCAACTTTAATTTTGCATCGTTTGAAGTATAATTTTGTACTTTATCATCTTTAATTTTGTACTTTTCAACTTTAATTTTCCATCCTTTGAAGTATAATTTTGTACTTTTCAACTTTAATTTTGCATCCTTTGAAGTATAATTTTGTACTTTTCAACTTTAATTTTCCATCCTTTGAAGTATAATTTTGTACTTTTCAACTTTAATTTTGCATCCTTTGAAGTATAATTTTGTACTTTATCATCTTTAATTTTGTACTTTTCAACTTTAATTTTGCATCCTTTGAAGTATAATTTTGTACTTTTTCATCTTTAATTTTGTACTTTTCAACTTTAATTTTGCATCTTTTGAAGTATAATTTTGTACTTTATCATCTTTAATTTTGTACTTTTCAACTTTAATTTTCCATCCTTTGAAGTATAATTTTGTACTTTATCATCTTTAATTTTGTACTTTTCAACTTTAATTTTGCATCCTTTGAAGTATAATTTTGTACTTTTTCTTCTTTAATTTTGTACTTTTCAACTTTAATTTTGCATCCTTTGAAGTATAATTTTGTACTTTATCATCTTTAATTTTGTACTTTTCAACTTTAATTTTGCATCCTTTGAAGTATAATTTTGTACTTTATCATCTTTAATTTTGTACTTTTCAACTTTAATTTTCCATCCTTTGAAGTATAATTTTGTACTTTATCATCTTTAATTTTGTACATTTCAACTTTAATTTTGCATCCTTTGAAGTATAATTTTGTACTTTTTCATCTTTAATTTTGTACTTTTAAACTTTAATTTTGCATCCTTTGAAGTATAATTTTGTACTTTATCATCTTTAATTTTGTACTTTTCAACTTTAATTTTGCATCCTTTGAAGTATAATTTTGTACTTTTTCATCTTTAATTTTATACTTTTCAACTTTAATTTTGCATCCTTTGAAGTATAATTTTGTACTTTATCATCTTTAATTTTGTACTTTTCAACTTTAATTTTGCATCGTTTGAAGTATAATTTTGTACTTTATCATCTTTAATTTTGTACTTTTCAACTTTAATTTTGCATCCTTTGAAGTATAATTTTGTACTTTATCAACTTCAATTTTGTAGTTTTCTTCCTTTAAACTTTTTCTTTTCAAATGCAAAGTAAATCAGGCTTATATTTTTACTTATGGCTATTTAGAAATATTCATGAGCAATGTGAAGAATTTACAGAGTATATAGAAGTGAATGAACAAGTATGAATTTTTCTTAGAAAAATAACTTATTTCGATATAAAAGAAATATCAGTATAATGAAGTAATTCAAGAGGTTTCTAGGATTTCGTAATGCTGATATTTTATTGTATTAAAGTATGTAAGAAACAATACTTCGAATTTTTGCCTAGTAATACAATACCACCTTGATAATAACAATGTATTAGGAGAAATTTTTATCCCTCTTTGTGATAAATTGTCACTTGACTTCAGTACGATTAGGTCAATGCTCTTTTGAAGGAGGAACAACACACAATTAGTCCACAGCGCGTTTATCAAGCCGGTCAGGAGTTGAACGTTCTGCTACATGCAGAAACTTTGTGAACCCAGTATTGTGGAGGCCGAGTTACTCTCACATGAGCCTGGAATTTATTTCAGCAACGCGAGGTTTAGCAATTTGTAGATGCGCTGTGGTCAAATTGTACGTCCCTGTTTCCTCCAGACATTTCTTGCTCCACGTTTCAACAAAGGCCTTTCACTGTTTATACTCTCTGAACGACCTGCACCACACGCAGAGGTTAGGAATGAGCAATTTTTCCACGCATTTGTGGACTTATATCGAAATTAAGTTTTAAGTTACGTCGAACAGAAAATCAAAAGTTCTCATAAGTGCTGCACACACGTGAATAAATTAGATAGCTCCAAAGAACTAAGTATTTCCAAGTTTAATTTACAATTTATACTCGCAACGAGGGAAGTAAATGAACCACGTAATTGTGTCGGAAATTAATTATTGATTTAGTTTCCAATTACATTTCTATTTCTTCATGCTACTGGAGAAAATAATAATAATAATAATAATAATAATAATAATAATAATAATAATAATAATGATAATAATAATAACAATAACAATAATAATAACAATAAAATAATAGTAAAATAATAATAATAACAATAATAATAACAGTAACAATAATAACAATAATAATAGTAATAATACAATAACAATAATAAGAACAATAACAATAATAATAATAACAATAATAACAATAATAATAACAATAACAATAATAATAACAATAACAATAATAACAATAAAAATAACAATAACAATAATAGTAATAACAATAATAATAACAATAACAATAATAATGACAGTAACAGTAATAATAACAATAATAGTAATAATAATAACAATAACAGTAACAATAATAATATCAATAACAATAATAAGAACAATAACAATAATAATAACAATAACAATAATAATAACAATAATATTAATAACAATAACAATAATAATGACATCAATAACAATAATAATAACAATAATAATGGCATCAATAAAAATAATAATAACAGTAACAATAATAATAATAATAGTAATAATAACAACAATAACAGTAACAATAATAATAATAATAATAATAATAATAATAATAATAATAATAATAATAATAATAATAATCTGACAATATATAGGGGAACCGTAAGTAATGTCAAAAATTTCATTCGCAGTGCTCTGCGCAAGGGCAGGTCTTTCAGTGCAAACCCAGCATTCAACAGTCTTTTCTATTTTCTGCCTTTCCCTTTGTCTCTGCATATGATCCATATATCTGAATGTCGTCTATTATCTGATACCTTTTTCTACCCCGAAATTTTCTCCCGTTCACCATTTCTTCCAGTGCATCCTTCATTAGGCAGTTTCTTCTCAGTCAGTGACGCAGCCAATATCTTTTCCTCTTCCTGATCAGTTTCAGCATCATTCTTTCTTCACCCACTCTTTCCAACACAGCTTCATTTCTTATTCTCTCTGTCCATTTCACACGCTCCATTCTTCTCCATATCCACATTTCAAATGCTTCTAGTCGTTTCTCTTCACTTCGTCGCAATATCCATGTTTCTGCCTCATACAATGCTACACTCCGCACAAAGCACTTCACTAGTCTCTTCCTTAGGTCTTTTCCCAGAGCTCCGCAGAAGATGCTCCTTTTTCTATTAAAAGCTTCCTTGGCCATTGCTATCCTCCATTTGACTTCCTGGCAGCAGCTCATGTTATTGCTTATAATACACCCCAAGTATTTGAAGCTGACCACATGCTCTACTACATCATTTAGAATTCGTATGTTTATCTTCCTTACTTTTTTTCGTATAACTAAGGTCTTGGTATTTTCAAGGAGTTATTGTTTGAGACATTTGAAACGAAGATGCTTAATACATTTTTGCTCGCTTTTGCTTCCTTTTCGAGATAAAAATTATTTTACATTAAACATTTCATGGAATGTTTTGGAAAGCTATTGATTTAATTCCCAATATGCTCAGCCAATTTAAGAGAACTGTGTATTATGATAATAAATGATTGAAATAATTTTAGTTTTGTCCTTGAAATATGCAGAAATCTGTTCCGAACAAGTGCAGGATTGTAATATTTCTCTGCAGAATGAAAACTTTCCATTCGGACGCTGCCGAAACAAAGCGTTCTGAACATAACCTATAAGTTCAACATATCTAAATATCCGTGCGGTGCAACTGAAAATTATTGAATCGTGCATAAATGAATGTACAAGAATTTCGCGATATTTAATCGAAATAAAGGCAGGTATTACTCATACGAACAACGTAATTTTCACACCAAAAATAATATTACACCTTAACTCGCAAGTGAATTATGTCTGAGGTGTATCATAATCATAGTTTTAAATTTTATTAATGCAATTACACTGCATTTTAGAGAAATATATGTTACTCTTTATGCATTCCAACTAATTTATATGGTTGAAACGCCGCCCTTCGTGATCGAGTTAAGCGAGTCACATGGTCTGAATTACGGTCTGTATTAGATCACGGTGGCAGTGACACAGTCTATTGTTCCTAGTACTCACAGCGTTCCAAGCGGCTAGTAACTTCGCGAGAAATGCAAAACATCATCCAAGCTTCGAAACTGTATATACTAAACTATGATGGTATGTATCAAGAAACGAACCCTCGGACCGGTAGATCCAGTGTACGCAACTTATTAAACCCTGAATCATATTTTATTTTATTTTAAATCCACCATCAACAAAAGCAGGCTTCCAATTACAGGTGGCTTACATAGATATATACACAAAATAAATAATAATAAGAGAAAGAAAACAGCAAAACAAACAACACAAACGAAAGAAAGAAAATACATAATGGTAATAGATGCTAGAATATAATATTACAATTAATATAGTGCTAAATGACAATGTAATGATGCAAAATATTTAAAAACTAGAGTAAAAACATTATACTACACTTCATAATTTAAATATCTAAGGAAATACAATTCCTTTTAATATTGTATGAAATTTTTCAATTGTTAAACTGAAATCCAATTGAGAATCACAGTTTAAAGACAGAGAGTTGTAAGTATTACACATTACAAACAATGGAGAGTTCTTGAAGAAAACAGTTCTAGGAATAGGAATAATAAAAGGTTGCCTATGACGTAATTCTGTTCTTTTTACATTGAACTGAAGGAATTTAAGAAAATCAGAGTTATTCAATACACCGTTAAAAGTCTTATAGAGTAAAATTTGGCTATCTATTAATCGTCGGGATTTTAAAGTTTTATAATTATATTAAAAAAGTAACTGATTATATGAAATTTGCTTGTCATAAGACGACACGTGACGTTTTTAAAAATATAAATAACGTAAAAATCTTTTCTGTATTCTTTCTATTTGCATCTGATGGGACTGGAACTGAGGTGGCCATATTACAGACGCATACTCTAGCTTACTCCTAACTAGAGTTTTATATAGAGTATCAATAGTATTTATATGTTTTTAATTCTCTTGTATTTCTGATTATAAATCCTAATTTTCTATATGCATCAATTACATATGCATATTGTCGTAATGACTGAAACCATTTAGAGCCAAAACGGATTAAGATATAAGATCAATATTAAAGATAATTTTTACTGTCTTAAGTGTACTTATGTCGCTCTAGTTCTCATCTACTCCTTCTCTTTGACATCTCGAAATGGAATTCAAATTTGCATACGCTGGTTCATGTTCAAGGCAAGCCAAAGTGTCTGCATGTCACAGTTGGTATCGTGTTTAATCTAGTGTCCGGATTACCCAGGAGATGGCGTAATGGCTGCAGCTATGTAAACACGAAAACGCTCAGAAAGTTCGTTTTCGCCGCAACGTTACGGAGGCGTGGGCTTTTGGATAGGAGCTTGATGAGACATTCTATTCTATCAGACATCGTCTATAAAACGAATTTGTCCCCGAGAAAGTTGCGGTGTTCACGTAACATCTGTGCAAAGCATTTGTGATGAAAGTAAATATGAAATTAATTGCTATAATTACAAACAGAAATCATGTTGTAGCCTATAAAGTGTAGGTATAGCGAAAGTGTTGCATAATTTTAATTTGGTACGTTTCTGAATTTGGGATGGTTTTAGAACAATGTTAATGATGCCTTATATTTGGTGAAACTTTGAAATACGTACTTATATTTATGTATTTTTCTTTTTGACATGAAACTGTACATTCATTGTACAGCGACATCATTTTATTTTTACTAACATTTCTAATAATAATATTTGGATTAACACTTAAGAATCGGAAGTACCGTTTGATATCCCCTTCCACGACTGCAGTTCGATGATACTTGCGTAAAATACAAACAAATCACTTTACTAGGTATAAAACAGTTATATTACCAGTTGTTCTGTATGGTTGTGAAACTTGGACTCTCACTCTGAGAGAGGAACATAGGTTCAGGGTGTTTGAGAATAAGGTGCTTAGGAAAATATTTGGGGCTAAGCGGGATGAAGTTACAGGAGAATGGAGAAAGTTACACAACACAGAACTGCACGCATTGTATTCTTCACCTGACATAATTAGGAACATTAAATCCAGACGTTTGAGATGGGCAGGGCATGTAGCACGTATGGGCGAATCCAGAAATGCATATAGAGTGTTAGTTGGGAGACCGGAGGGAAAAAGACCTTTAGGGATGCCGAGACGTAGATGGGAGGATAATATTAAAATGGATTTGAGGGAAGTGGGATATGATGATAGAGACTGGATTAATCTTGCACAGGATAGGGACCGCTGGCGGGCTTATGTGAGGGCGGCGATGAGCCTTCGGGTTCCCTAAAAGCCATTTGTAAGTAAGTAAGTAAGGAGAGAAGAAAAGTAGTTCATCCATTTACGTAAACTAGGAAATATCGCGATTTTGAGTTGGATAATTTTCCATAGATTTTTGTTTAATCAATATACAGTACAGTATTAACAATAAGTGTTTTTACTCACGAACTGAGCTGTCCATTCGGACGTATTCATTATGCAGTGTATATTATACTGTCTACAGCACATTAGCATACAATATAGATAATTAAGTTAAATTGAAAAATAATCATAATATGGATATTTAACCCTTGGATGCATATGATGGGTCTCCCAGGCCCACCGCTATGTTCATAGCTGATGTTTGTATATTTATTTAAAAACTAGGACAATGAGTGTCTGTGACTTCGTCACAAAACCATTCATCTTTCATGCAATGTTATTTTCAGAGAGAAAATCGAATTACTTTTTTACTAAATAATTTTTTTGTATTCTACCCTGTCCTTTACATATGATGGGTCTGCCGGACCCAGGGGAAAATTGAGAAGTAAAGCTTGGTATTTAATGAAAGTCAAACTGTTGACCATAATAATTTTATAATAATTTATCTTTGTTGACACACACAGATGGACGACTGTATTCCATGGATCATTTGCCGGAGAACCAGTGATTAGTGAAGAATAGTGAAAATGGCTTCTTCGAGTGCAGTGAAAAAGTTGAGGAAATCTAAATCTGTGTGTGCAACTGATACCGAATGTGGTAAAAAGGTAGGGAAGTGGTTGGATGAATGTGATAGTGATGATGATATTACTGAAGATGGTAGTGTTTTCTCTGATGAAGTGATGGTGATTATGTGCCGCCTAGCCAAAATAAGAATGACAATGATTTAGAGGTCACATCTGACTCCAGTGAAATGAGTGAAAATGCAAGTGATAATGAGGTTATGGACAATGGACAATTTTCAGACACTAGTGATTGCTTCTTAGGTCGAAATGGAACAGTGTGGTCCAAGACTCCAGCTCAAAGAGGAAGAGTTGCATCACACAATATCTTACGGAACGCTCCAGGACCAGCAAGAGATGTAAGTACTACAAACCCCTGCGATGCATTCTTTGTTTTTCTGTCACCAAATATATTGAGTGAAATACTTCACTGTTCAAACCTCGAAGGTAGACGTGCGAATGCAGGTAGAAGACATTGGAAGGACATTACGATCGAAGAACTCCATGCTTTTATTGGGATAGTAATTCATGCTGGAATGGAGAAGAGCTGGGATGTTTCTGTGAGAGAAATGTTTCTTGATCCATGTTCGAATCCCTTTTATCGTGCCAGCATGTCAGTTGGAAGATTTGAAACCATAAGAAGACATCTTCGCTTCGATGATAAGCGTACACGAGATGAAAGACTGAAAACAGATACATTAGCTGCATTCAGTTATGTCTGGAAATTATTCATCGATAACTGTAGGAAATCCCTCATCCCAGAAGCATTTCTTACAATTGATGAACAACTGGTTCCATTTCGCGGGCGCTGTCGATTTCTGCAATACATACCCAAAAAGCCAGCTAAGTATGGCATAAAGATAAATTGGTTGTGTGAATCGCATACCGGCTGTGCAATTGATGGTATAATTTATAGTGGAAAACCAGCTGGTGGTCCTCCTCAGAAAAACCTGGCGACAAACATAGTCTTAAAACTTGCAGAAACAGTATATGACTCTGCAAGGAATATATCTATGGACAACTACTTCACAAGTTTGTCTCTTGCAGAACAATTACTATCAAAAAAATTGACAGTAGTTGGTACTCTGCGAATGAATAAGCCTGAAATACCCATACAGTTTCTTGCTAACAAAGGGAGAGAAGTACTTTCATCTGAATTCGCATTCAAGGACTACACCACACTAGTTAGCTATGTACCCAAAAATAATAAAGCTGTAGTGTTGTTGAGTACAATGCACCATGACAAAAGTATTGATTCTCAATCCCCAAAGAAGAAACCAGAAATTATTCTACAGTATAACAAAACTAAAGGAGGTGTTGATCTCATGGATCAAAAAGTTCGAACATACACAACAAAAAGAATCACTAAAAGATGGCCCCTGGTTTTGTATTACAACATGCTTGACATTGCCGCTTTGAATGCAGAAATATTATATTCTAAACAACACCCAGATTACCACAGTGGAATATCTCACAAGAGAAGGCTTTTTCTGAAAGAACTTAGCTTGGAACTTGTGAAACCACATATGCTACAGAGAGTCAACTTTCCACAAATCAAAAAGCCTTTGCTGGAGTCACTAAGAATTTTCAAAGTCATCCCGGAGAGAAAAAGAAGGAATGAAAAAGATGGTGCAGAACCTGCAATGAAAAAGAGATGTCATATTTGCCCTTCAAAAATCAGCCGGAAGACTACTATGCGATGTGTAAAGTGCAATAAAACAATTTGTAAAGAACATTCTAATCTTGTGTGTGTGACATGTGAAAATGACTGAGAAAAACTTCATAAAATGCTTCAGATTCATATGATAGACTTACAAACTTTATTTGAGTAAATTATTTCACACGTGAAATGTAAAACATGTATGTTATAGTCTAATTTGTTGATGAGACGGAAACCTATACTTAGCCATATTGTAATTGAACTAACTCTACTTTTGTTATTATTAAAATTTGTGATATCATTCTTTCCAAAACAAGTATTTTCAGTAGGTTATTTAACGATGCTGTACCAACATCTTAGGTTATTTATCGTCCGAATGAGATGAAGATGATAATACCGGTAAAATTAGTTTGGGGTCCAGCACCGATAGTTACCAGCAATTGCTCATATTGCGTTGAGAGAAAACTGCGGAAAAACCTCAACCAGGTAAATTGCCCCAACTGGAATTCGAACCCGTCCCACTTGATTTCAAGGCAAGACGCGCTAACCATTAACACACAGGTGTAGAATTCCAAAACAAGTAGCTATAAATGTTTTACAACAGCGATTTCAATGTTAATAAAACATGGGTCCGGGAGACCCATCATATGTAACAGTGTGTAAAAATCCTTGTATGTATCCAAGGGTTAAACACATTTTTGAAAATGGTGGCCGTTCATTTCGATACAGGCTTCAGTTCTTTCGTGCATATTATCGCACTATAGACTATTGTACCTAATTCCAATTATCAGTTTCGTCCTTCGTACTAGTAACTCATGTTGAAATAATTCTGTACCTTCTCTATAAAAGAGTGCCTTACGTACTGTAAATTCAATCCTCACTTCTGCCCGATCCGAAAAGATAAAATTACTCAGACATGCTATCTACTGTCCGTCCAAGTGGTTATGTCGCAGGATCGTAGAAAGGGGAAAATCACGTGACAGTTAATTACTTAAGGAGGCCCTTTTATTTAAGTTATTTTAAACAGCTGTATAATATTACGTAAACGTCCAATTCCTAACAGAAATTAATGTTTTCAGAAAAGAGCTAAGACAGCCCAGCCACTAGCTTTTACAGAGGACGAGCAGAAGCGGGTGGGGGAAACCGGGATGCGATGTAGGCAAACGGACGACAGTACCTGTGCGAAAATATGATTCAATACTGAAAGCTCTTTTGTCACTGGAAAACGCGAACATATTTCTGGAACGCACTATACTCACTACCTCAGTAGTGTTTACTATGACCGTAAGGCGACTTTGACTGCATACGCGGCCTTGGTTCTGTGTGGAGGACGATTGGAAGTTTACTAGTAGAGGGGGTGGGAGTGAAGTACATTCAAAAACTCAGGTACAATAAAAATTTAAGTAAAAATAAAATGATGTCCCTGTATTTAATGCATTTATTTCCACAATTATTTTAATTTATTGCAATTGAAGACCTGAATTGACAAACATCTCAAGTTCAAAATTTACCGAACTACACTTCTCACCTGACATGTTGTGTTTTGCATAGGCTACCATCCTGTAAAAAAGAATATTCCAAGTCCGACTATAATCTTGTGTTTTTTAGTCATAAAAATATTTATTTGAGAACTCTTACATGGAAAGCCTACATAGTTTTATACTCTCCTAAAAACTTTACTTCAATATATTCGGAATATTGTCAATAATTCAGGTATTAATTTGCAATTGGTTCCCTTGTTTTGAAAGCCACTGATTTTTACTTAAAAGTACAAATTTTAAAACAATAGCTAGATGTTATTCTTTCCAATATTTTCTGTACTGAGAGTGTGTTAGTGGCGATGTTGCCGGACTGCTGAAACTTCGAACTTAATTTTCTAATTAACCGTGCATTTAATCACAAAACATAATAGAGGTTTTCTATTCATTCCAGTGTACCCTATCGTCCCTTTTAATGAGGAAGGTTATTTCACTTCCGCTCTACATATAGTGCTGAAATTGGATGTATCTCCTCAAATTATATTCCTTCTTATGCATTTTTTCACATTTGTCATTATCGATAATACAATTGTACATTGCAGAGTTTCCAATAGTGAAACGGGATAATAACTATTACTGTAGGAAATAAATAAATAAATAAAAAAATAAAATAAATAAATAAATAAATAAATAAATAAATAAATAAATAAATAAATAAATAAATAAATAAATAAATAAATAAATAAGTAATTAACTCAAAAAAGAAAAAGCACTTCCATTATACTTCAACTGTTCACCAGTACCACAACATGAAGAAGTATGATATCTTGGACTCATCCTAGATATTCGCTTGACCTCGAATAAACATCTCACTTACACCCTCCAGAGATTAAGATACAGTCTTCATCGATTGAAAACAATACTTTCCAGCTCTTGTCTTTCCCTTTCCAGCAAAAGGCTAATATATGTAATGCTCCTCAAACCTATTTGGCTCTATGGATGTTCATTATGGGGATCGGCTTCTATAAGCCAAATCAAGCGTATTCAAACATCCCAAAATCGGGCACTAAGGATAATCACTGGAGCACCATGGTACATGAGAAATGAAACACTTCATTCAGATCTAGATCTAGCCAAAATAGAGACTGTACTTCAGTCTTTCTATACACGATTATATGCAACACTGTCAACACATTCTAACAGCTTAATCAACCAGATTCCTCGGAACCTGCCCCCTGCACAGCCTGGTCGTCGCCTCAAGAGGAAAAGACACACTGATTTGTTGATGCTTTGAGGAACGTTAATGGACGTCACCCTCTCCACAAGTCTCATATTGTTGTAATGTTAATTATTTAAGCACAATTGATAGTACCAATGTACAAAAATGTTCAAATAAATTTAAAAAAAAGTAACTAAGTAAGTAATTAAATAAATAAGTAAATAAATAAATAAACAAATAAATATATAAACAAACAAACAGACAAACAAAGTAAATATGTGAGTAAGTAAATAAGTAAATAAATAAATAAATAAGTAAATAAATAAATAAATAAATAAATAATTAATTAAATAAATAAATAAATAAATAAATAAATAAATAAATAAATAAATAAATAAATAAATAAATAAATAAATAAATAAATAAATAAATAAATAAATAAATAAATAAATAAATAAATAAATAAATAAATAAATAAGGGCTGACGGCCTTAAGTACACCAGATTAAATAACTAAATTTATAAATAAATAAATGAATGAATGAATAAATAAATAAATAAAATAAGTAAATAAATAAAATAAATAAATAATCATTATTTCCATATTCAATAAATTTTTATGATTCTTCTTTCAACCTATTTTTAAATCTTATACGTAGAAAATGAACTAGAAATTTTAGCGTATCTATATGAGAAATATATATATTTTTTTCATGAGAAGCCACAGAATTTTGTTCTTTTATAACATTGAATAATTTATATTATTCAAATTATTTATGTTACAAAATTGATTCTGGTACATTTTCTAGTTATACTATTTAAGAATGGATTGGAAATGGAAAAGTACAAATAAAAATACAGTAAGAATGGACATTTGGTGGAAAAAGCTGTATCACTGCAATTTCAACAGGCGTCATTTTGAATATTAAATTTAATTACCGGAAACTATAAATTATTTTTAATATATATTATGCATATAGTAGTTTAACTTACCAATTCTGAGTTTGATACATTTCCTGCTTTCTGAGAAAAAAATGTTTAATTTTGTCCTCATTATATAGTGCTCGAAAGTGGATGTACACCTTAAATTAATTTTATTGTTATGCATTTTTCACATTTATCATTATCGGTAATACAATTGTACATTGCAGAGTTTCAAATGGTGAAACGGGAAAATTATTTAACCACAATTATTGTATGAGCTGAATCTTGTATAACAAAATTACACCAAACTCCCCCTTGAAAATAATGAGCGTAACAAGAAATTATCTGGGGCACTAGAACGTCGTGTAAGCCAAGGGAATCACGTCTAATCTAAAGCACGTAATGATCTCTCACAACATGCTATATGGCTTCGTGTCGATTAAAATAGATTTACCTTCATTAATCTCAAATATAATGTCATATAATATGCTATTAACGTATGCTATTATACGGTACATTCTATCACTCATCAATTTAACAATTTACGAAGTGTATAACATAAAATCTGTGTGCTGTTGGGAAGGCATATGAGTATAATTACACAGAGTGCTGCAGCCCTCTGTCAGTTCCTACTCGAACTATTTGTGTATAATATATAATCATCTCTGTTGTAGGGGGAGTGCAGATACCCGCTGATTATACTCGTGTAGTGGTGCTGTGAGGGTGTGTAAATGAGTGCACCATCAGACGACAATTATTGAGTACGAGGAGGAGGGCTTGTAAGTTATAATCATGCGAGATTCAAAAACAGTAATTATTGTATTACATTTTAGACAAACGTTATGTATGCTGCATCACATTGGATAAGATCTGGCAAGTTTATGTGAATGTGAATTAATAGCACATTATGCAACGAGCCTATAATGGTAGTAATTAAGACGCGAGTATGTTTATGAAACGAGCGCAAGCGAGTTTCATAATTTTCATACGAGCGTCTTAATTACCATTATAGTCAAGTTTAATACGAATTTTTATGCTCGACCATATTTCTAACTTGAAATTATTCATAAGTATTCATGTTATTCTTATCTGACTGGGGAGCGGAACTGACCTTGTGCAATATTTCGTAAATTGTGAGATGTGCGGAGACGCGAAATTATTGATTTTTTTCCTAGAAACAAATGTCATTGACCTTGATATAATCTAGAGAGTAAAATAAACATTAATCTTGATATAACCTTGAAATTGATTTAGACATTGAAAAACGAGATGACAAATTGAATTTATATGAATATTACTTACTATTAATGCTAATTATTATAGTAACAGAACATAACCTTCTGCGATAGTATTGGATTTCCAGCCTCTGTGACGTTTCGCTAGTTGTCTTTCGATTGCATATCCCAGAATAATCGATACTTGCGCTTTCATATTGCTACAATGATGTTTTCTGATTGGTGGAACACCTGAACTTTAATGAATAGGTGTACTTTAATGAGGTCCATTAAAGGGCTGCTACCAGGTGTATAATTACTACATTTCGGCATGGTCGAGCATAAACAATAATTACTGTATTACATATTAGACAAACGTTATGTTTGCTGCATCAGAATGGATAAGATACCGCAAGTTCATGCGAATGTGAATTAATAGTACATTATGCAACGAGCCTATAATGATAGTAATTAAGAAGCGAGTATGGATGTTTATGAAACGAGCGCAAGCGAATTTCATAATTTTCATACGAGCTTCTTAATTGCCATTATAGGCGAGTTTCATACGAGTTTTATGCTATACCATATTTCTAACTTGAAATTATTCAGATATATACATTTTATTTGTATCTGACAAGATCGGAAGTGACCTTGTTCTAGGTCGTGAATTGTGAGATGTGCGCAGACGCGAAAGTATTGATTTTTTCCGAGGAACAATAATGTCATTGATCTTGATGTAATCCCGTTAAACTTGATATAGATAACCTTGATTATTAAATTCGACATTGAAAAACGAGATGACAAATTGAATTTGTTTGAATATAATTTTCAATTTACGCTAATTATTATAGTAACAGAACATAACCTTCTGCGACAGTATTGGATTTCCAGCCTCTGTGACTTTTCGCTAATTTTCTTTCGATTGCATATCCGAGAATAATTGATACTTGCGGTTTTATAACGGTACAAAGCTGACTTGTCATTGGCTGAACACCTGTAAGCTGAGTTGTCATTGGCTGAACACCTGTACTTTAATGAGTAGGTGTACTTTAATGACATTCATTAAAGGACTGCTACCAGGTGTATAATTACTACATTTCGGCATGGACGAGCATAAAAGATTAAAAGATACTGAACTGAGTGTTGACAACCATAGTCATTTCGTCTTGGAAGAATGAACGATTTTTTAAATTTATTTTAAGTTACTTTATCAACTGCTACGTTTATCTAGAGTCTGAATGAAGTGAATGCCGCGAAATGAGTCCAGGATCCAGGGCCGAAAGCTACCCAGTATTTCCTCTTAATGGGTTGAGGGAAAACCAAGGAAAAACCTCAACCAGGTAACTTTCCCCAACCAGGATTTAAACTCAGGTCCGCTCGTTGCACGGCCAGGCATGCTAACCGATACTCCAGAATGGTGGACACAAACATTTCAAGATATTTACTAATTATTAATACTTCGAGTTATGATTCGTAGAAAAGCACCGGTGTAGCTCAGTCAGCTAAGATGAGCCATTCCAGAGTTGCACTCAGGCATGGCTTCGATTCCCGCTTGGGCTGATTACCTGGTTGGGTTTTCCCCAACCGTAAGGCAAATATCAGGTAATCTATGGCGAACCTCGGCCTCACCCCGCCAAAGACCTTCCTCCCTATCATAAATTTCATCGACGCTAAAATAATCTAGTAGTTGACAAAAAGTCGTTAAATAACCAAGTAGATTACGAAGATATAATCTCGGTGTACACTGACATTCAAAGTTATCTGACTCTTCTAATCGATAATGATCGATAATTTGTTGGTGTAAGTGTGGCTGCGGACTAAAGCAAGGAGATGCACTATCACCTTTATTTTTATTTTATTGGGTTATTTTACGACGCTGTATCAACATCTAGGTTATTTAGCGTCTGAATGAAATGAAGGTGATAATGCCGGTGTAATGAGTCCAAGGTCCAACACCGAAAGTTACGCAGCATTTGCTCGTATTGGGTTGAGGGAAAACCCCGGAAAAAACCTCAACCAGGAAACTTGTCCTGACCGGGATTCGAACCCGGGCCACCTGGTTTCGCAGCCAGACGCGCTGACTGTTACTCCACAGGTGTGGACTCTATCACCTTTACTTTTTAACTTTGCTCTAGAGTATGTAATTAGGAAAGTCCAGGATAACAGACAGGGTTTGGAATTGAACGGGTTACATTAGCTTCTTGTCTATGCGGATGACGTGAATATGTTACGACAAAATCCACAAACGATTAAGGAAAACACGGGAATTTTACTGGCAGCAAGTAAAGAGATAGGGTTGGAAGTAAATCCCGAAAATACAAAGTATATGATTATGTCTCGTGATCAGAATATTGTACGAAATTGAACTATAAAAATTGGAGATTTATCCTCCGAAGAGGTGGAAAAATTCAAATATCTTGGAGAAACAGTAACAAATATAAATGACACTCGGGAGGAAATTAAACTCAGAATTATTATGGGAAATGCGTGTTATTATTCGGTTAAGAAGCTTTTGTCATCTAGTCTGCTGTCAAAAAATCTGAAAGTTAGAATTTATAAAACAGTTATATTACCGGTTTTTCTGTATGGTTGTGAAACTTGGACTGTCACTTTAAGAGGGGAACAGAGATTAAGGGTGTTTGAGAATAAGGTGCTTAGGAATATATTTGGGGCTAAGAGGGATGAGGTTACAGGAGAATGGAGAAAGTTACACAACGCAGAGCTGCACGCATTGTATTCTTCACCTAACATAATTAGGAACATTAAGTCCAGACGTTTGAGACGGGCAGGGCATGTAACACGTATGGGCGAATCCAGAAATGCTTATAGAGTGTTAGTTGGGAGGCCGGAGGGAAAAATAGCTTTGGGGAGCCCGAGACGTAGATGGGAAGATATTAAAATGGATTTGAGGGAGGTGGGATATGATGGTAGAGACTGGATTAATCTTGCTCAGGATAGGGACCAATGGCGGGCTTATGTGAGGGCGGCAATGAACCTCCGGGTTCCTTAAAAGCCAGTAAGTAAGTGTGGCTTCTTCAGTTAAGATATTATTTGTATGAATAGATGGCGAAGATAATAGTGTTACCAATCGTAAATAAATATATCCGCATTATAGAAATAAATTTTTCATACCACTCTATTGGTGGTATTGTATTGTATTTATTTACACGCCATGGTTTTCGTACATTGTTTCACAGCTAGATTATGGAACATGTCAAACGAAAAAGAAATCTTAATAGTACTATAAAGTCTTAATTATAGTCACAGTCTAGTTGAAATACATATATACAGAAGAGTTTTGCAATATAGTTTCTTAGTACAGCACAAAATTTTGTAAAACAACACAGGGTTTAACTAGAAACCGCTGATATTGTCAATTATGAGAATAATTTATGCTTAATCTACATAATCATTATCCATGTCACATTTTTAACTAACCCAATAATGGTACCATCTATTAAGAACTAGCCGAACTTTTCCAAAGTTTGTCAATTTTTTATATCTTTGGTTCTGACTTATCCCGTGGTTGGAAAGTTCGCATACACGATCACAAAATTATTACAGGTCAGATATCTTTGAACTGCAGTGTACAAGAATGAATACGTCCTCTTGGAATACTTTTTTGAAAATATAATTTGCTCCCAGCATCGTAAATGGTTACTTTTCCTTGAATTGGAGTGCATGACGATCGCTATCAAGTGGTCTCTACAGTGGCCAATAGATGGGGGAGTTGGGATTGAGAAGCCCTCGAAAATCCAAAGAATTCACCAGATATGAGTTCATGTAATTAGGACTTTTCCTGGAAAATTAAAGAACTGTGGGGCATCCGCTTTCAAAGAAGGAATTAAATCCCAACGGTATCAGAGCAGTCTATAGGGGAACGAAATTAAATAGACGGGACAGATGAAAAACGCCATCTTCCACAAGTTAACTACAATAAATTCTACATGGCAGGGACTACATTTAAAATGTTTAATATCATTATTTTTCTAAGCAATTTTAGCTATAGTAATCTCATACCTCGAGTGACATTTATTTGGGACTATTTCGTATATAAAATAAAAATGTAAATAATATATCCATAAAATCGGCTCGCAAAATGTTAATAATTGTATGTTTGTGAATACTTAACCTATTTACACTGTGAAGTCGAAATAGAAGAATAACGATTACTACAATAAAAAAATTGAATGTATTCAGTAATGCCAATTGAGGAAAGCGAAATACAGGTTTAAAAATGTTAAGTACATATAGGGTAAACATTGGTAATTTCGTGGCAGTGGTTATTTCGTGATACTTTTTCTTTGCTCTTTTGTGAACTAACCAATGGTGTTACGAGATCCAAATTTCCGCCAAGGGATTGCATATGTTATCCAGTTTCCAGAAACATACAGCTAAGCTTTGTGCGACTATTGTAGTTGCTTCAGTGATCTTTTATGTTTGGAGAGAGAAGTTTGCGTCGACTTCTCAGGCGTACAAATTTTGTGAATGTTTGTAATTACATTACAGGCTTATTACTAAAGGTAAGCATATGACATTTGGTACAAAGATTTATTGTATCTTCATGAAATTTTAGGAAATGTTTTTGGAATTTTAGATACATCAGTAGTCGCCATATAGGCTTAGCTTTACTGATAGAAATCTTAGCTGTTTGAGGCGAAATTTTGTTGAGCATTAAGTGTTACATTTTATACTATTTTAAAAATTGTATTACAATAGGAATTTTAGAAATCTGAAGACAAGATGTGATAACAAAAAAGAAAACGGAGACGCAATGGGTTCAGTGTAGCTTCTGTTTGAATTGTTATCATGCTAAGTGTCAATGATAAATGCTAGATGACTTACTTGCAAGAATTGTGACAGAAGATGAAACATGGCTCCACCATTTTGGACCGGAGGCAGAGGCAGACAATGGAGTGCATCATGCAAATTCACCAAAGAAATAGAAATTCAAAAGTACACCTTCGGCATGAAACGTTATGGTTACTGTGTTTTTTGATTCAGAAGGACTCTTGCTTGTGGACATCATGCCACACGGAACCACCATTAATTCTGACGGGTATGTTGCAAATCTCAAGAAACTTCAAGTTCGACTGAGTCGTGTTCGACGACATCAGGAGAAGCAGGATGTTCTACTATTGCACGACAACGCACAGCCATATGTCAGTCACAAGACCACAGACCAGATCAGAAAATTCGGATAGAGAACACTGAAACACCCGCCTTACAGTCCTGAACTGGCACCGTGCGATTACCATCTCTTTGGTAAACTGAAGGATCCCTTCGTGGAACGAGGTTAGAAGATGACTCCCTTTTGCACGCTGCTAAAGAGTGGCTCAGACGTGTTGGTCCAGACTTTTACCGTGCTGGTCTACAGGCCCTCGTTCCTAGGTTACGTAAGGCAGTTGAAGGGGACGGGGATTATGTGGAAAAGTGACATTTTGTTCCTTAAGGATGCATCTACATTTTGTGAAAGTAGCAAAGCTGTAGGATAAAAATGTAATTTTTAAACAAACGTTATGCATTACTTTTGGAGTTACCCTAGTAATATAGGCTATAGTAAAGTCCGTAATAAAAGTGTTCACCCTTTCAGGGCAAAGAAGATCCCTTTTCAATTTCAATTTTTACTTTGATTTCATTCTTATTATGTGTTGATATGTATTTCTATGTTTTCTTGCTATGAATATTAGACGGAATTACTATATTTGAAGTCTTGTAACAATAAATGAGAATTTCATTTGACTTTAATGAATTTTTCCAAAATTCTTCTACTTCTCACGAAATTATCAATGTAATATCACGAAATTGCCAAGGTTATTACGAAATAACCAACCTTTCAGCTTAAGTTGTAAAAGTGGTATTTGGCACATATTCAAGAACGTATCCAATCTTTTACGTCTCCAGATTTGTACAGCAAGTTATCGTCTTTTAGATGAAAAAATTGGAATAAGGATATTTTTACACATTTGCATTTTAAATTAGTTTTCATGAAATTATCACGAAATTACCAATGTTTACCCTACTGCGCTTTTCTCTTGTTATTGTAATAGAAATGCGTTTTCTGCTATATGAAAAAAATACGATTAAAAATTATTTACATTATTTTTTTTTTTTTTCAAAATTCAAAATGTGAAGTTCACTGTGCAGTGATGAAGCTTTTTCCTCATAACTCATAAACTTGTCAACTTTTTCAAGTTCTCTCTCTTTTATTTTATTGCTGAAACTCATGTTTATAATATCGTGCTCTTTCACCTGTATTCCTCAATAAATAATATATTTTTTTTTTATTTTGTGTTAGAAGAAAATACTGATATATGACCATTTTGTAAAATTAATTTATTTTTTATCAGACAATCTATCAAAGATAGAGAAGTGATCTTGCATCATACTGTAGATATGACATGCATAAATAAACACAAAAAATTTTATCACAGAATTTTGAACAGTTTTTGAGTTATGTGGGAAACGTTTCATCAGTGCACAGTGAACTGAATTTTGAAAAAAGTAAATATTTTTTTTTTAAATC
Organism: Periplaneta americana; assembly: GCF_040183065.1. Lineage (NCBI taxonomy): Eukaryota > Metazoa > Arthropoda > Insecta > Blattodea > Blattidae > Periplaneta > Periplaneta americana. The sequence continues at coordinate 28,421,331 of NC_091122.1, read as the reverse complement.
GTAAAAATATTTTTTTCATGTATACTGTACAAGATAGAGTAATGGAGGAAAGAAATGTTGAATATTTCCAAAATTTTACTGCTGTAAGCTGTACCTTAATTGCTTCACTGATCTGTAGCCTCATTGATGATCACTTGCAATAACGACGCTGTATCAACTGCTAGGTTATTTAGCGTCAATGGGATTGATAATAGCGAGGTGGTATTTGGCAAGATGAGGCCGAGAATTTGCCATAGATTACCTGATATGCGTCTTACGGTTGGTGAAAACCTCGGAAAAATATCCAACCAGGTAATCAGCCCAAGTGGGGATCGAATCCGTGCCCGAGGGCAACTCTGGACCGACAGACAAGGGCCTTAGCAGACTGAGATACTCCGGTGGCTTCGGATAATATTAATTTTAATAATATACAAATTATAAAAAAAATATTATTTATATCTAAACCGGTAGAGAGGCTACAGAAATGCAGGCAGACAAAGAGTAAGATCACAATACGCAGTTACATGAAATCGGTAAAAGCCAATAAGTCTCCTTTTCGCAGAATAACGAGAAATTTACTTTTATATTTAAAATGTCGGACAAAATTAAGGTAACACTGTCTATTATTATGACATGAAAGCCTATCCTTTTCACAGGCAAGTGAAATTACATTCCAGAGAGGTGAACACAAGGACGTCTATAGCGGTGTTGGACCGAAATTTCGCTAGGCAAATATCTCACATGAATACGATCCTAAACACATTGCACCATTGAATTCTATTTCCCTTTCGTTTATGGAAACAGTATTACCAACCGTGGTCATATTATGAGATCAGGATGATGAGTTTTGCCGCAAGCGGAAAAGCTCTTTGTGGCCTTCGCTGCATGGAATTTCTGTCACATATAAATTCTACACTACGGCTTTATGTTCGGGAAGCAGAAACAGACATGTTTATCAGGGGGAGAGCTCGAAACCATCATACTCTACACAGAAAATATCCATAACACAGTAATCCTATTCACGCTATCTGTACCTCGTTCCGTGCCCAAGCAAGTTCTCGTGGAGAGTATACATACACTTTGCTTTACACTCAAAAGCAGTGTTCAAATGACAAAGTCGTTTACTGTTTACCTATAATATGGGTACTTCTCTAGTCCTTACTAATGTCTGAATGCTTACTTACTTACCTACTTACATATGGCTTTTAAGGAACCCGGAGGTTCATTGCCGCCCTGACATAAGCCCGCCATTTGTCCCTATCCCGAGCAAGATTAATCCAGTCTCTATCATCATATCCCACCTCCCTCAAATCAATTTTAATATTATCGTCCCATCTACGTCTCGGCCTCTCCAAAGGTCTTTTTCCCTCCGGCCTCCCAACTAACACTCTATATGCATTCCTGGATTCGCCCATACGTGCTACATGCTCTGCTCATCTCAACGTCTGGATTTAATGTTCCTAATTATGTCAGGTAAAGAATACAATGCGTGCAGTTCTGCGTTGTGTAACTTTCTCCTTCTCCTATAATTTCATCCCCCTTAGCCCCAAAATTTTCCTAAGCACCTTATTCTAAAAAAAACCTTAACCTCTCTTCCTCTCTCAAAGTGAGAGTCCAAGTTTCACAACCATACACAACAATCGGTAATATAAGTATTTAATAAATTCTGATTTTAAGATTTTTTGACAGCAGACTAGATGACAAAAGCTTCTCAACCGAATAACAACAGGCATTTCTCATATTTATTCTGCGTTTAATTTCCTCCCGAGTGTCATTTATATTTGTTACTGTTGGTCCAAGATATTTCAATTTTTCTACATTTTCGAAGGATACATCTTCAATTTTTTATATTTCCATTTCGTACAATATTCTGGCCACGAGACATAATCATATACTTTGTCTTTTCGAGATTTACTTCCAAACCTATCGCTTTATTTGCTTCACGTAAAATTTCCGTGTTTTCCCTAATCGTTTGTGGATTTTCTCCTAACATATTCACGTCATCCGCATAGACAAGAAGCTGATGTAACCCGTTCAATTCCAAACCCTGCCTGTTATCATGAACTTTCCTAATGGCATATTCTAAAGCGAAGTTAAAAAGTAAAGGTGATAGTGCATCTCCTTGCTTTAGCCCGCATTGAATTGGAAAAGCATCAGATAGAAATTGGCCTATACGGACTCTGCTGTACGTTTCACTCAGACACATTTTAATCAATCGAATTAGTTTCTTGGGAATACCAAATTCAATAAGAATATCGTATAATACTTCTCTCTTAACCGAGTCGTATGCCTTTTTGAAATCTATGAATAACTGATATACTGTACCCTTATAGTCTCATTTTTTCTCCAATATCTGTCGAATACAAAAAATCTGATCAATAGTCGATCTATTACGCCTAATACCGCACTGATGATCCCCAATAATTTCATCTACGTACGGAGTTAATCTTCTTAAAAGAATATTGGACAAAATGTTGTACGAAGCCAACAAAAGTGATATTCCTCGAAAGTTACTACAGTTAGTCTTGTACCCCTTCTTAAAAATAGGTACGATTATGGACTCCTTCCATTGTTCTGATACAATTTCGTTTTCCCAAATAGCAAGTACAAGTTTATAAATTTCACTATATAATGCACTTCCATCCTCTTGTATTAATTCTGCTGGAATTTGATCAATACCTGGAGACTTGTACTTTTTCATATTTTCTATCGCAATTTCGACATCTGAAAGCGTGAGTTCGGGTATAAATGGCTCAACAGTTTGTATTTCAATTTCGTCCCGAGCATTTCTATTTGGCCTATGTACATTTAATAGTTGCCCAAAATAGTTTTTCCATCTGTTCAGGATTGAATGAGAGTCTGCAAGCAAGTCACGATTCTCATCCTTGATCACGTTTACCCTAGGCTGATATCCGTTCTTAAATTCCTTTATGCCCTTATATAAATCTCGAATGTTTTTATTCTTACTATTTGTTTCTACCTCATTCAATTTTTTCTTCAAGTAATCTCTCTTTTTATTCCTAAGTGTACGATTTGCTTCCCGTCTTTCATTGAAATATTGATACAGCGTCGTTAAATAACCAAATAAAAAATTACTTGTAAAGCACAAAACATTTTTCCTACTTTTAAATAAACGACATCGAAATAGAAGAGAAACTCTTTCTACTTTTAAATTAAGTAGCCCACATCATTTCCCAACATGGAAACCTCGACTTCCTTTGCAAGAATCTCTTATATCTGCCTCAGATGTAACTTAATAACTAGTTTTTGAAAGCGGCTTTTGTAATGACTTCACTTGGTTTACATTACTGGATTCAGCGCATTCATCTCCGTCTTATTACGTATTTAATAGATGTGAAGAAATGTAATGCATCCCCATGGAGTAGAGTCACTTTGTGTGCACTACCCCGCGGTCTGAAGTCAAACCTCGCCCGCCCTTCGTAGCTGCTTTCATTCCTTGTAATCTTTCTGACTGTACAGATTTAGAACCGTTTCCACAGACGTGAGTAAATTTACTTGTTATCTTATTTTTATAAAACTCGGTTAATAATATTATCTCGGATAACACTCAACTCTGTGTTCGCCACACTTTTTATTATCTCAGTTTTCTAAAACTCTGATTCTGTTTCAATTCACTTTGATTCTTAAAATTCTCATCTTGGAGCCAGCACCAACTGTTTGGTATTGCTCGGAACGAGACAATCTTGGAAGAAAAAGTTGACTAGCGCCACACGAGCTCTTGATTATTTATAGTAACAGTAAAAACAAATGAATATGCGGTATAGTTGAATTACAAAGAGAGTTTTGTTATCTTAAAGAAGCAGCGAATAGGGATTATAAAGAATGGACACTGAGCGAATTTTCCTGTGTTTTGTTTCTCTGTGCGCCAGTGTATAGTTCCACTTTCAAGCGCTAGAGGTTAGTGTAATCGAGCACACGCTAAGATAATAATTGAGTATAGAGTTGAGACACAGGATCCAAACATCGCCTACCTTATTGCATAATCCAGTAACGCTTTGCTTCAAATAAATTCAAGTTAACAGCTTTTCCTTATTTTTCAGTGACAAACTAGTTGTAGGCCTAATAATAATTTTTTATATTTCACATGTAATAAATTATATTATAAAATAATATAATACATTATAAAATTAAGTATCAAATTCGTTTAATATTTGTATATAATATAATATAGATATATGGTTTTACTTTTCATAAGAGTTTTGTTTTTCCATTTTCAGTGCTATCAAATCATTAAATATTTCAATTGTTGTTGGGGTCAACGTCTCAACTCTCATTATAAAGGAACTCTTGAGTCTAGACATTACAGTTAATGACGGATTTATTATTTTATGGATCCAATTTATTTTATTTGAGTACATAATGTACCTAGATGTATTAATTATATGTGTTATTTTTCCGCTGTGTCGACTGCTAGCTGATGTGATGTCAGCGCCAACTCTGGAGAGAAAGCAGAATCTCACGTTCTAGCTGGCTTGAAGGTCATTGAAATCAGTCCGGCTACATCAAAGGTACCGACGCGAAGTGTCCATACTTAATTACCTATACGCTGAAAGAACTATGAGAACTGATGAAAGAGGAAAAAAGATACCTAAATGACATATTAAGAGAAAGATATACAGTCTGATCCGTTTGGGTGTGTATAATATTAATTTACTAGCTGTACCCGTGCGCTCCGCTGCACTTATTAGAAATAAATATAAAGTAATTACATAATTAAAATAGAACATTGGGTCCAGGGAACATTCGTGTTTGATAGAAGAATAAATCGTTTAATATGGTACTTAATTTAAATTGTATTTAAATAACTAAAATGCTATCATTTTGATCCAGAGACCACTCACTTGATTCAAATATAATTCGTTTGACATTTCTCTAAATTAGTCTTGAATGCATCCTTTAATAAATCACTCCAAATTAATAGAGTTGATTGTGAAGGTTAATTAGCTTCTGAGATTACTTCATACAAACACACAAAATATTCTCTGTATACTAATATTGATAAACCTCAAGGCCGCCTTAAATAGACGGAATCATTTATTTTGATTTCATTGTAGCCATCGTCGTCGTTCCTGCAATAACTCCTATGTCATATATCCATTTTCAGATTTTTTCTCTACTAAATAACTTAATGATGCAGCAAATAATACAATCTACTATATATAATTTAATTATATTTCTTTCTTTCGAAAATGTAAGAACTCACGATCTCCTATGCACTACTGCCATACAGTAGAACGAATAAATTTATTTTTCTTCCTACTAAAAAATTTAATATTTTGCACTTAGAAGTTACGGAACAACGACACTATAATCTGAGGCGGCGGTGGAAATGTATTGTATTGTTATTTTAAAACTCTTGTATATCCTTAAATATCAGTCCTATCAAAATTTTACCTGAAATAAAACTTATCGGAAATCATTTTTAAAGAAACGCTTGTTATGAAACATTTTTCACAAAAATCAATAGTAAGCGAGCTATTTCGGTTTATTTAATTCAGGCCCCCTTATAACCACCCTTTTAAATAAAGTATTTTGAATGCTATATAGCCTAAAATCTAAGTTACAAATAAACTTAATTTATATTCCAATTTTCATCGAAATCCGTTCAGCCATTATCGCGTGAAAAGGTAACAAACATCCAGACAGGTAGACAGACAGACTTAAATATCAGTCCTATCAAAATTTTTCCTGGAATAAAACTTATCGGAAATCATTTTTAAAGAAACTTTTGTTATGTAACATTTTTCACGAAAATCAATAATAAGCGAGATATTTCGATTTATTTAATTCAGGCCCCCTTATAACCCCCCTTTCAAATAAAGTATTTTGAATGTCATATAGCCTAAAATCTAAGTTACAACAAACTTAATATATGTTCCAATTTTCATTGAAATCCGTTCAGCCATTATCGCGTGAAAAGGTAACAAACATACAGACAGACAGACAGACAGACATACAAACAAAAATTTCAAAAAAGCGATTTTCGGTTTCAGGGTGGTTAATTGTATATGTTAGGACCAATTATTTTCGGAAAATCGAAAATTACCAGAAAAATTTCGGCTACAGATTTATTATTAGTATAGATTATTATAAAGCTATTATGATAGTATGGCAGGATAAGACAAGCATTTCTACGTGAATTTCCTAAGAGAACATGACATCGTTTTCTTTTCTCGTCAGTCACAGAACCTGTTTTATTAAACTCATCCGCTAATATTGCTTTTCGTGTTGCAATTTCACTGGTTTTTGGTTCTAAGATACAGGTCTATAGGAACCAGATAGGACGTAGGAAGACCAGAACTAAGGTGGGAAGATTGCTTCCCTTGAAGGTGAGTAGGCCAGGAGGTTCTAAAACTTAGAGAAGAAGGAAAAGAAGAAGAAGAAGAAGAAAGTTGAAACGGAGGAACGCTACCATCTTTTAATGTTGTTCTCCAAAAATATCACTGCAATCAAAGCCAGAATATATCCTGATCCCATGAAATAATACACCTGCAATCTCACACTGAGTTATGGGACCCGTGTAAACTCAAGTAAACATCAGAGAAATACAAGTATTCAAGACTATCAGACTTTTACTACGTCATACTACTTTTAACCAATAAAACGGTACGAAACGACGTGCTTCAATCATGGCTGCTTATCCTACAAAAAACATCAACTCCCTAGCAATTTTTTTTTTTTTTTACTTACATCCCTAGCATTTGTTTCTTTGTTTGCCAACATTGCACTTCCAATAATTTGTACCTTTTAAAATGTTTCATGTTTATTTCATCATCCTTACTTAAAACTTTTCTATCATTTATCTTGTTTATATTATTTAGGTTATGTAATAGCTTCTGCTGTATGAGATTATGGATAGTCACGTATTAGAAATTGTTTAATTTGGTTCAACGAAGATTGTATAGTTGGCGAAACTGGTAATAAGAGAACATTGATTATAGCACACTACTGTCATCTAGAGGAATATTGTAATGATGAGATGGTACAATAATACATTTTCAAGACAGTTGAATGTTTTATTGTATTACAGCAAGCACTTTATTTCTTCTAATCTATTATATATTTTCTTCTAATCGTGCAATATTCAATTAAATCCCACTCGAGTTTTGATTTTCAGTAGATAACAATTTTATTGTAAGCTGTGTATTAAACATAAAAAGCTAAATTTTTAGAAGAATCATTACTCATTTTAATCATACATACCGGAGTACTTCCAACGTAACAAGGGAAGGTTTTTAAGGGAGTCAGGATTTTAATTTAATTTCCTTTAAGTGCTTGCCATTCATTTATTAGTCAGCCTGTCAAATGAAGGGGTTATCCACTTTCATTTCGAACATTTAATAAAATCTGTCCAAAATATTACACAAGAAAATGAAAGCTTAATTAGGGGTAAACGGAAAGGCACAAATTATTCTCCACCGATATAAAAAACTGAAGAGTTTGTAATTTAACTTAGGGTGTCTGGTAATTAGAGGGTTCGAACTTCCACCCTCTACCTCATTAACTGTGCGTCTTAGAAAAAAATATCTTCCCCTCGGGGACAACACTTTGAGGATATTGATATTACGGCACTGCGAAACTTAACGAAGAATTATATATACGGAAAGTTAAGTCTGGAATATCTACGAGGAAGAAAAAAAAACTTTATTAACGTACCAAATACTACTAATTAGTTTTGTAACTTCAATACAGCTGTACCTGAAAAGTGAGTGGGACGATAAAGTGACGACAGATCTGAAAATACAGATATTGTTTATACCGTAAATATAGTTTGACGATGTACGGAACCTGAAAAGTCCAATATAAGAATTCCATTGAATCGATCTTCCAGGATTCAGCATTTATGACAATTGAAGACTGTGATCCCATTTTTATGAAAAGACAGGGCTATTTTTTTAATAGTTTTTGTATTCACGAGTCTACGGCAACATATAATATGTGAAACTATGTCTAACTTTATTAACAATAATAAATAAAAGTAATTTATTTCAGTGCTTAATCTGCTAATAATCGTGCTTTAATACTATTGGTGTAATATTTTATTTATTTATTTATTTAAATATACAGAATAAAGAATATAATTACAAACAAACAAACAAACAAAAGAAATAGAAATAAAATAATAAAAACAATATAAAACAGGAGATACAGTAGTATTAACAAAATTTCAGACCGAATGAGCAGCGCTCGTGTTCGGTCGCAGTTCAGATATAATATTAATAAGTCTATAAGAGAATATAAAATAAAATGAAATAGAAAATAGAATTAAAATTACAGTTACAGAAATTATATGATACAATATTAATATAAGAGAAATATAGAAAATAAAAAATAGTAATACTAAAAATAAATAAGCAAAATAAAATAGGAACTAAAATTTAAATTACAGCGGCAATGGAATTATATAATATAATATTAACACTAGAGAAGAATAATATCGCACGTGAAAAGTAGGACTATATATATTTATTTCAAAATTATAGAATACAAATATTACGTTGATTAATTCGTACACATAAGCTATAAATTTATTTAATCAAATTGAAGAATATGAATATGAATATGAATATGAATATGAATATGAATAATGATCGACAATCCACAGTTACAAATATAATATTGTCATGTCTTCACGATACCAACAATCAGCTTTATAATTTTAAATATTAAGCCCGTTCTCATAGAAGTTGTCACGTAGCATTTTAAATTCCTTGCTTTCATATTTTCAAATCTTACTGTTTTGTGCTACACGTGTTTATTATTGTAGGAGAAAGAAATTTGAGTGAGGAACAGTCAGTTATTGTCGGGTGACAGAAGGTATAAGATCGGTTAGCTAGAATGCCTAAATTCAGTAAACCATTGCAAAGTAAACTTCATGCTTATGTTAGTGAATTTGGTGCCCATGTGTTTTCAACCGATGGAACAGTTTTGTTATGTAAGGTTTGTGAAAAGACAGTTAATCACGAAAAAAGTGTTTTATAAGTCAACATGTGTCACCTACAAAGTAAATATGTGAGTTATGTTGATATAATTTTATTATTATGCCTTTTAAAAATTTATAATACCTTTTTCAAAGATTATTGTGCCTTTTTTTTTTAAGTTTTCATGGCCTATTTTGCCGTCCTATTTTAACTGTTATAAATTCCTAAACATCCGGGTTCTAATTATTATTGGTGAATGTTACTTATGTCCCGGCCACTACAGGAACGTGATAAAATACGTTCAAAATGCCTTGGATTTATAGTACTGAGTAGTAGATAATTGATGTGATCACTGGGAGAGCTGCAAGCCCACCCAACCCGACCTAAGTACGTACCTTACTTATATACGAAAATCGCCGTGTGTGAACGAAGAATACCGTCATACTTATTTAACGTAACAGTTGGTTTCAGTGTTGCCAACATAGTAATAATATACACACGTAACCAAACCTAACCTAACCTGTCACATAGTACTACACACCTGTAGTAACATTCCTCACATTTAGTATCATTTCGTTTTCATATATTGCCGGCTATGCCAATCGTGTCGATTTCCATCTAGTGGAAGTGGATCGTACTAATACTACTAATTCGAAGAAGCAATGGCGACTTTCATAATAATTACATTTTTCATGTTTCGTGATATACTAAATGTGTTAATGTAGTAATAATTCTCTATATATGAAACAGTAAGATTTTAAATGTGTTGCGGTTGTGATAAAAGTATTGAAAATTGGTTTATAGCGCCACATTGCCAGTGACGTGTGCAATATTCGTTCAGTGGCCGGTGGATACTCTACATTGAAATTATTATTATTATTATTATTATTATTATTATTATTATTATTATTATTATTATTATTATTATTATTATTATATAATCACGCTGTAGATCGGCTATATTTAAACGTGTGCGTCTTGTGATTCGCTGATGAAGATGTTAAACATTTCCTAAGGCTGGATAAATACTTAATATAATCGCCCGCCATTTTGGATCTTTCGTTGGCGTTCGCAGAAAGCACACGAGGACGTTATTTGCCGCTCAATTATTTGCTGAATTACAGTGCGTTTGATTTATTATCATAGGAGCTACGACATGATAATGTTTAACGGTGTGGCAAATAGATCCCTCGTATGGTAGCTCGGCAACGAAAGAACAAAAATGGCGAACGATACTACCTACCTAGACTTTATAGAGCCTTGACTTCCTAAGACGTAAGCAAAGAGGAGGAGTCACGCCGGGAATAACAGCGTCGCGACTATAGTACATGGCATTGTGATTTTACCCTCTTTGGTGATATCTGGCATTAGTTGGCAACACTGAAGAGACGGCCAAATTAGCCTCTTAGCAAGAGGAGTAGAATAGAAGAGAGGGTTTCAAAAGGCTGATTAAGTGTAATCTGTCAAGAAGCTTCTTTTTACCAGCAGTGGAGCGCCACATGCACAAATGGCGTGATTTTCAAACGACTTCCTGCACAGGAAATAGCGGGAATTTCAAAATACTTCTTTGCACATCCCCGTTACATTCATATTAACATGAATGTTTGAAATGTAACCATCCCTATTACAATTTTTTTTTTTGTTTTTTAATATCTTTAGCCAGAAACTTTTGTTTTTTCAAGTACAATACCATCAGTGTTTTCAGAACGTGCTATCCTATAAAGTAGAGTAGTAGAGGTAGGAAATGGGCTGTGGAATTTGAAATGATTTAGACATGACCAAGCAAATCTGTGATGTTGGAATGTATCAGATTTATTTAGTAACAATATTTCATTGTACATAAACACAAAGATCTTTACTGCAATTACCTGTTTGATGTTTTACTGTAATAGAGAAAAAATCTTGAGCTCACGATTGGTGCTATATATATATATATATATATATATATATATATATATAATTATATAATTAACAACATAGTAGTAAATGCTACAGAAAGGAAAAAAATCATAAGTAAACATTCTTAACTCTCTACATATTTATTAATGAAGTAATCTCTGCTCTTTGAAGTCAGCTAACCGCTTAATTTTCTATTACTCTATTCTACTCCCGTTGCTTCTTAGGGACTGTTGTTACGTGATCCTCACTATATGAATTTACAAGGGATAGTTCCTGGTCATTTTTCAGTTTGTAGCAGCACCATTGCATTAGACGATAAAGGAAATAGATAATAATTGACATCCCGGACTCTGCGGCAGTAAATAGGCAATTGCATATGAACTTTGCTATGCTAACATCTGAACTTAGCTACATATATCCGTTGGAATTGTACTCGTAGTTAAAAACGATAGCAGAACAGAAGAAGAAATACTGAAATCGTAAACTTCTTTCAATTTCCAGACTGAACTTTGAACCACTTCCCGATCTTGGATTGACCTCCGAAGCGGATGGAATTTGAGGAGCTCACCAACTTTGGAACAGAAATCAATCGATGTAAGCCGCAGCTATTCCTGAGCTAATAGTCTTTGTTCGTGTCCTGGCTTCTCGGCGTTGGAGAACACGGCCATGACACTGGTAATTAGAAGTTAGGGGCTGACTCCAGCGCGAAACAACCGGTTGTGAATTATGCATTCGTTCGTTATGCACATCCCTTACGCATGCCGCAGAGTAATGTATTTGGAGAACAGAAATGAGAATGGGGCATGAGATGTAACTCACCATTATGGCTGATTTATACAACACACATGCTTCCATTCACATGAAGTTACAATCTTTTCTTAACCACAACTGCATTGATGTTACTTAACCACCATATATAGTAATAGTGTGATATACGACCTGAGATATTTTGCATTCTAGCGGAAACCTTCTAAATTACTAGAGATGGGAACGATATATCGGTTTTTACGAAATACCGATAATTTCGTTTCGATATAGCGATATATTTATATCGAAATTTTGATTCAATAGTCGACCTGGTTGGGGAGTTGGTACAGCGCTGGCCTTCTGTGCCCAAGGTTGTGGGTTCGATCCCGGGCCAGGTCGATGGCATTTAAGTGTGCTTAAATGCGACAGGCTCATGTCAGTAGATTTACTGGCATGTAAAAGAACTCCTGCAGGGCAAAATTCCGGAAAATCCGGCGACGCTGATATAACCTCTGCAGTTGCGAGCGTCGTTAAATAAAACATTAATTAAAATTGATTCAATATATCGTATAACATATCGGTTTTCTAATAAATTTTATGCTCGACCATGCCGAAATGTAGTAATTATACACCTGGTAGCAGACCTTTAATGCATGTCATTAAAGTACACCTACTCATTAAAGGTCAGGTCTTTCAGCCAATGACGACTCAGGTTACAACTGTTCAGCCAATGACAGGTCAGCTTTCTACCGTTATAAAACCGCAAGTATCGATTATTCTCGGATATGCAATCGAAAGAGAATTAGCGAAAAGTCACGGAGGCTGGAAATCCAATACTGTCGCAGAAGGTTATGTTCTGTTACTATAATAATTAGCGTTAATTGTAAATAATATTAAAATAAATTCAATTTGTCATCTCGTTTTTCAATGTCTAATTTTATTTCAATGTTATCTCTGTAGGTTCTTATGGCCTAGCAAGGTCAATGTGGACATCTGTTCCTCGGAAAAAATCAATACTTTCGCGTCTGCGCACATCTCACAACATACGGGACATTGCTCCAGGTCAGATACAATAAAATTAATAATATCAAGTTAGAAATATGGTCGAGCATAAAAAGTCGTGTGAAACTCGCCTATAATGGTAATTAAGAAGCTCGCATGAAAATTATGAAACTCGCTTGCGCTCGTTTCATAAATATCCATACTCATTTCTTAATTACCTTCATTATAGGCTCGTTGCATAATGTACTATATCGATTTTTTGTGGAATTATTATCATTATCAACAACAACAAAATCCACACTAGACAACTCCGATAATTCCCGAGAAAATGGCGTTATCGAAGGTGGACAGTTACATAATTGTGCAACCTCACTAAATACCTTGTTCTAATTGGCTGGACTGGAATTCGAATTCAAACTGTTTAATTGTATTGTATTGTATTGTATTGTATTTATTAACATTCCATGGTATTCATACATGCTTATAGCTAGAATATGGAACAAGTCAAAAAACTTAATACTATTATAAAATCTTAATTTATACTCACAGTCTAGATGAAATATATACAGACGAGATTTACAATATAGTCTACTAGTACAACACATAGTTTTAGTATCAATTTCATGAAGTGTTATTGAATGTCATGAATTCATCTACAGAATAGAAGGCGTGAGAAATTAGGTACTTCTTTAATTTGGCCCTAAATAATTTTATGTTTTGAGTTTCATTTTTTATATCGATAGGGAGGCTATTAAAAATTTTTACTGCCATATAACGCACTCCTTTTTGATAGCACGATAGACTTGCCGATGGAGTATGAAGGTCATTTTTTTTACGTATATTTATGCTATGAACTGTTGAATTAGTTACAAAGTTTTCACGATTACATACGGGGAAGACTATTAGTGAAAAGATATACTGACAAGCCATGGGCATTATTTTTAGTTTTTTGAAAATAGTCCTACACGATTCCCTAGATTTGGCACCTACTATTATTCTAATTACTCTTTTTTGTAATAGAAATATATTGTTACTATCTGTGGAATTTCCCTAGAATATTATTCCAAAACTCATTACCGAGTGGAAGTATGCAAAGTATATTGTTTTTAAGGTATTGATATTTACTATCTTTTGCATAGATCTAATAGCAAAACAAGCTGAATTTAGTTTGGGGGTAATTTCTTTAATAAGATTTTTCCAATTTAACGCATTATCGATTTTTAAGCCAAGAAATTTGGTTGTTGTTTCTGTTAGGGATCTATTGTTAATTATTGCGCTAGAAATTTGCGACGTTGAATTTGGGCAGGATTTAAATTGAATTATGTTAGTTTTGTTACAATTTAATACTAATTTATTGACTGAGAACCGGTCACATATTTTGAAGAGAATTTCCTCTATTGAAGATTGCAGCACCAAATTCAAAATGCAGCCTGTGTGAACGTGAGACAGACGGGAGGTTTATATACTGCTGTTTTAATATTGTTATTAATATTCTCAAACGCAGGAGAGCAACTCCCACCCTGAAAGGTTATCAAAACTTCTATTTCTATATTCTGAAATGGAAAGATAAACAAGAATTTAATACCGATGTGACATTTGTTTACGTCTATGATTTCTATGCACAATCTAGTACTGACATTCTGTTTTCTTATATCTTTTAGTGCATAAAAATTCTATCCCTATAATCATCACCATTGTTGTTTGGAATGTTGGAGTGTAACAATAACTTGCAATGGGAACTTACTATAAAAGGATAATATCAAATCAATTGTGAAATTTGTTAAAACTTGTAACTTTCTAAGTAAGTTTTACTTACATTTGAAAATAATTACAAGTTCTGTTTACTTACATTTAAAAATGATTACGTTGTTAGGTAGAAAAGAGCATTATATATGTATTCTGGATTGAATTCTATACAGTGAAACAACTGGATAATACCCACGGCAGAGCAATGTCGATAGTCGACGTTACTTGCTGGCCACTAGTCACCGGGCCGTACCGAGCCGTGCCAAACAAAACACAATCGAAATGGTGGTAGTAAAATTCGCGACTATATTCTTAAACAATTCACTGAATTAGTCAAGTGCAAGGCTTCTGGCTTCTGTTGCATTCAAACAATTATAAAATATGATAATTTGGTCCAGGGAGCATCCGTTTTTGATGCAAAGATAATTTATTTAGCTTGTTTCTTAAATAAAATTACGAAATGGCGTTCCTATGCTTAACATTTAATAAAAAAAAGAAATATAGGAAAACTGTTTTGTCTCGAGACTCTCATCTAAGTCACGTAATCTACTTCAATATATTTGCGCAAATATACCTTGTAGCTGACAGTGGTGCTATCTCTCAGTAATGTTCAGAACGAAGAGAGGCAGAGAGAGAGAGAAAAGAAACACATTTCTCCCTCCAACGACGCCACACACCAACGTCGTGTTTTTATGTTGGCGAGACTGTGTATTTACTTAAATTTGGTGCTAAACGTAACGGCACGGTTCAAAGATACCGTGGGAATTCTCCAGTTTAGCGAACATTAGAGTAATTGAATAGTGTTACAATATCAAATACTCAACCATGTAGAGTTCACTTAACTCTTCCCCACTATATCATTTAAGCTCCCTTGCCTCCACTATAATTTTTATTTAGGTTAGGACCTAAATCGTATGATATTGAAAATGTATTGTTTATTGTTACAATTTTACATTTACGCTTTTGACTGTTATGATGTTAATTTCAATGGTAAAAAGGAGTATTAAAATTTAAGTAATTTTATTGTAATACAGTAATGTACGCCTGAAAATGCAATTTGCTTACGGAATAGCGATATATCGATAATCGTTTGATATATCGATATATATTCTTCGATATATATTGTTTATCGAAATTAGGTTTGCAATATATTGCAATATCAATATATCGGTATTTAATTTACTTCCTTCATCACTACAAATTACTACGCACTGATACTCTATTTGGAGGGAATGTGTTAGTTTTCAGTTACAAGCTGAACTGTTGAAACGTTTATCACTATTGCGTTTTCCAGAAAAGTGACAACACAAACACAGGAACACAAAAATACATCACACTAATATACGAAAAGATACATACATAAGATTACAACCTCATTCAAGAATAGTACATTATGCAACGAGCTTATAATGATAGTAATTAAGACGCAAGTATGTTTGTTTATGAAACGAGTGCAAAGGAGTTTCATAATTTTCATACGAGCGTCTTAATTACCATTATAGGAAAGTTTCATACGACTTTTTATGTTCGACCATATTTCTAACTTGAAATTATTCAGAAGTATTCATTTTATTCGTATCTGACTGAAGAGCAGAAGTGACCTTGTGCATAGCTCGTAAATTGTGAGATGTGCGCAGACGCGAAAGTATTGATTTTTTCCGAGAAACAAACGTCGACATTGACCTTGATATAATCTAGAGAATAACATGAACTAATTTTGATATAACCTGGAAATTGATTTAGAATTGAAAAACAAGATGACAAATTGAATTTATTTGAATATTATTTACAATTAATGCTAATTATTATAGTAACAGAACATAACCTTCTGCGACAGAATTGGATTTCCAGCCTCCGTGACGTTTCGCTAGTTGTCTTTCGATTGCATATCCGAGAATAATCGAAAACCTGAACTTTAATGAATAGGTGTACTTTAATGACATGCATTAAAGGACTGCTACAAGGTGTATAATTAGTACATTTCGGCATGGTCGAGCATAAATTAAATTACAACATCGCATACAGAACAAATAATACTCTACAAAAACGTCTCAACACATACAACACAAACAAACAAAAAAATACAACCACACAGGCGTATACAAACTCAAATGTAACACCTGCAACAACTTCTACATAAGACAGACTGACAGATCATTTCAAACACTTTACAAAGAACACATCACAGCCATAACAAAATTACAAAACACCTCCACATATGCAGAACAAATCACGAATGCTAACCACACCTACAGAGACATCAAAACAGACATGGAAATTCTATACATCCAACAAAAAAGCCAGAAATTAAATACACTAGAACAATACGAAATATACAGACACACAAAAAACACGTCCAAATGAAATTCTCAACACACAACTCAATTTCAGAACACACACACTCTTTGACTCCACATTACACTACACAAACACACTCCCGCAGGAAACAAAACAAAAGGCGCCAAGACCAGCAACAACCAGTTCTGAAGAAGGTCGATAACAGACCGAAATATGTCAACCAGGTAGAGTAATATTTAACACGAGAAAGACATATAATACAGTAGAAGAGGGTAAAGTCGATCAAAATTTTGCTATTTTTTTTAATGATATTGAGGTTATGCAATGGAGCGAAATTCCTCAGAAAATAGCATTTTGTCGTCATATCCTTCACTTATGAAGACACGTTACAAGAATTGAATTACAATCTATAAAAAACTGTTTTTTTTTTTTAATTTGACTTGCGATCGAAGTTACCTGCTTAAATAGGGTAAAGTCGATCACCATTGAATTTTTAGTTTAAGATCGATTTTAAAATATTGCGGAGTAAAGTCGATCACTGTTTATGTAAAAAAAAAAACAAATTAAGTGTATTACATATATTTCATTTGTTATAAGGGGTGTAAAAACAATAATAATTTTCAATATATGCCTATAGCATTATATAGTGTATCTTTTGTTACTGTGATCATACTATTCGATACAATTAGGCCTATAGGTCTCCACTTTACAGTCGTGACTATGATTGCCAACTTATAAAACATAAATACACATTTTAATACTTCACATACCAACAAATAAAGATTTAAGAATTCAAAATTTACATTGAAATACCACCCTTCAATTATAATCTAAAATGCTATTCAACACTATATATTTTGATGTACCGAAGTACATATGATATTTCCATGCAGATATTCTGCGTCATCATGTGATGAAAGAGTGATGGAACGGAGAAAAATTCTCTCCGGCGCCGGGATTTGAACCCGGGTTTTCAGCTCTACGTGCTGATGCTTTATCCACTAAGCCACACCGGATACAACCCCGACGCCGGTTAGAATCGTCTCAGATTAAGCTCCATCTCTTGGGTTCCCTCTAGTGGCCGCCCTCTGCACTACGTCATAGATGTCTATGAACGCAGGACCGAAGTCCATACATGTGTTGAGGTGCACTCGAATGAGTGACTGGTTGGCCGGGATCCGACGGTATAGGCGCCGTCTTAAATCACAAAGTGATTTATTACGCATATCATATATATTTTGATGTACCGAAGTACATATGATATTTCCATGCAGATATTCTGCGTCAACACTGCTTAGCTTTATATCAGATGTTATTTGAAATCTTCCCCTCCTCATGTCACTTTAGAAACTACGTTGTTCCCATTTTCAGGTACAGAGGGGTGTACAAAATATGTTCCTTTGGCAGTGCTTCTCTTAAGCAAGAAATTCATCATAATTTCGTCTTCCTCTTTCCCCACTATCCCATCAATATAAGCTATACTATGACACTTTTCTGTTTATAAGTGTTAGTTGGAGGTATTTCGATGAACAATTTATTCTTCCTGCTGGTCTTATCTGTTTCGAGTAAGTCGATGGCATGATCGACTTAACCCTACAAAGGTACAAGTTTTCTTAAAATAATAAGTTTCAATAGTAACATTTACGAACTGCAAAACTATTATTTCAGGATACAATCTCAACGAAGAGTACTTACGTATACTTCCTGTCTACTTTCACTGCTGAATATAATTTAGAGTTTGTAAGACTTTGTTTTCATTTAAGAGAAGAAGTTGAAAATAACAATTTTCACTTCAACGGTAATTACACAGTGTTCCCATTGTTGGCATTCGCAGGTTTTTTGTTGTCCCTCTTGCTTACATTTACAATGTAAGGCAATGAAGTCAGCATAACTAAATTTTAACAAATAACTGAGAAAATATATAATTTTCAATAAAAATCTCAAATGATAGATTTTACACCCACTGATTGACTTTACCCACTTCTACGGTACTCTACAAAAACGTCTCAACACATACAACACAAACAAACAAACAAACAAACAAACAAACAAATACAACCACACAGGCGTATACAAACTCATATATGTAACACCTGCAACAACTTCTGCATAAGGCAGACTGGCAGATCATTTAAAACACGTTACAAAGAACACATCACAGCCATAACAAAATTACAAAACACTTCCACATATGTAGAACATATCACAAATGCTAACCACACCTACAGAGACATCAAAACAGACATGGAAATTCTACACATCCAACCAAAAAGCCAGAAACTAAACACACTGGAACAATACGAAATATACAGACACAAAAAACACGTCCAAATGAAATTCTCAACACACAACTCAATTTCAGAACACACACACTCTTTGACTCCACATTACACTACACAAACACACCCCCACAGGAAACGAAAGAAAAGGCGCCAAGACCAACAACAGCCAGTTCTGAAGAAGGTCGATAACAGACCGAAACATGTTAACCAGTTACGAACGAATTTAACACGAGAAAGACATTTATAATACATATTCTGTAAACATTTTTGTTTGCAATGTCTGAAAGAACAACCCTCTGAAATTAATGACATTAGGTACTTATGATTCACCCTGTATCTGTGTACATATGACAAGAAGTAATTCACTGTTGTAAAGTCAAAAGAAGTAAAAATTTTAAGTCTACGAACCATAGCGCAAGAGAAGACATAATTAGTTACAATAGAAATTATCAATAGCTAAGAAGTTAGGTTCAGACTGTACCTCTACTGCAGAGTGTGGTAGGGAGAGAGTCTTGGAACAGGAAGACGTCTTCCTTAGAACTTGTTTTTGTGACTTACTGTAAAGAAACAAATACAATGGCATGTAACAAGAGCGCTGAAATGATAAATGCACTGGCATAAAATTTAATAACGTCAAAAACTTTATAAAAAATATACTTTCATATTAGCTTTTTTATTGCTCCCGTAAAATTTCCGCTCAACGCAAGGAGTATTTTAATATCCCAGGAGCCGTCCCTCCCCCGACGTTTTGAGAGCAAGATAGACCATCCCGGCGTGCCGTGAGGGTTTGCCTTGAACTCTCAGAACAGATTTCAAGAGCAAAGACTCTCTTCGTTATTATATTTTATACCTCCGATGGAAAAGAACTTAACTTCAGTAAAGAGATAATGCGGAATGGAGAGTACGTGCTTAACGATGTGTAAGAAAGGAACATGGCTCCGACCATTTCCTTAACGACACTTCATCAAATATATAGCTTACTTAAGAGTCAATACGGAGTCGATTCAGCCCGTGGAATACTGATTGTATAGAGTTATTTGATTCTGGGAGAATGCTAACTGCAATATTTTAAGCTGAAATTTTCGATAGAAGTTCGGGCTGCCAAAATTCCTAATAAAGTTAATAAGACTGTATTTTCTCTAATGTTAAAACAATCAGAGTGTGTTCTAAAGTTTGGCCTACTGAATTCATGAACATATTTATGTCTTATTTTCTTTCCTGTCAGCGAGTTTCATGCTCTACTTCAAGACTACCAATAAATGCTGGAGAAACATCTTATAATTTTTGGTGAAGGCCTGTATTAATTCTAACTCACATACACATGGGGTTAGCGGTATATGTGCAAATATTATTGCAAATAATCGTCCATAGTAAACTGACCCATATTATGTAAACAATTTCTCAATTTTACAAGTCATTTTACACGTGAAAAAAAAAATGTTTTTAGGTTAGTTAATACTTCCAGGCTATTTCGTTCCCGTCGTGCCTTGAGCTCTCAGAACAGATTTCAAGAGCAAAGACTCTCTTCGTTATTATATTTTATACCTCCGATGGAAAAGAACTTAACTTCAGTAAAGAGATAATGCGGAATGGAGAGTACGTGCTTAACGATGTGTAAGAAACGAACATGGCTCCGACCATTTCTTTAACGACATTTCATCAAATATATAGCTTACTTAAGAGTCAATAAGGAGTCGGTTCAGCCCGTGGAATACTGATTGTATAGAGTTATTTGATTCTGGGAGAATGCTAGCTGCAATATTTTACGCTGAAATTTTCGATAGAAGTTCGGGCTGACAAAATTTCTAATAAAGTTAATAGAGACGGTATTTTCTCTAATGTTAAAACAATCACAGTGTATTCTAAAATTTGGCATACTGAATTCATGAACATATTTATTGTTTGTTTTTTTTATTTTATTAGGTTATTTTACGACGCTGTATCAACATCTAGGTTATTTAGCGTCTGAATGATATGAAGGTATAATGCCGGTGAAATGAGTTCGGGGTCCAGCACCGAAAGTTACCCAGCATTTGCTCGTATTGGGTTGAGGGAAAACCCCGGAAAAAACCTCAACCAGATAACTTGCCCCGACCGGGATTCGAACCCGGGCCACCTGGTCTCGCAGCCAGACGCGCTGACCGTATTGTTTGGCACATGTTATCCGGGCTAAAGGGCCGTGGTCTGTTGGCGCTGTTGCTACCATACGTTTCGTCTACTGCTCCGGCAGACATCGTCAGTGGTGTGGCACAAAGATCTCCTTAGCGTGCCTGTAACGACTGAAACTGTGGCTGGCTGCTTAGTGGTATTTAAGGTCGGGATGGATCGTGGCTCGCAGCAGACGAAACTTATGGTAGCAACAGCGCCAACAGACCACGGCCCTTTAGCCCGGATAGCATCGTTCCATATAACGCCTGCCATGAAAGCCTAAATTCCAAGATATTTATTGTTGTTTAGTTAACTATCCGAAGACAGATCTGAACCTCGCAAGTGATACTAAGGAGACACCACTTATGAGGCAACTAAACCAGGAGATAATGGTGTAGGATGGCCAGTTCCTTTCCCGCTCCATAACAATAACAAATCAACAATGACTCCTTTTCATTCCTGAGTTTAAAACTGTTCATCAAGTGGTTACTTAAAGTCCAGGGTGTATCGTGATAGACGGAACAGTACTGAAGACCTGAAATTATTAAAGACTAGTAATAAGATGGAACTGATCACTCCTGAAACTGTGAGGAAGTCAACGGACTGCTTTCGTGATAGTCTGGGACAGCGTTTCTCAAACTTTTCTGAAGTGGGGACCACTTTTTAAAATCAGAACAGTTCCGCGGACTACCTTACTCTTGTTCCCTTCGGAAGCAAATTTATCATTTATGTAGCATATTTTAATACCAGTATATTTACATTTTAATGTAGAAATAATTAATTACAATTAATTTAATTCAATTAATTTTATACTATTAACTAAGTTAATGTTAATAGAAGAAAATTTCTTATTTAGTCATCTGTAAAAACAGAAATAAAAAAAAATTAATGCAGAAACATGCCCGATTTTCAACAAGTAAAGATGCAATTTTGCATGTTCTATTATAGGTGTACGACGTACAGTACGTGACCATTTCAATGTGCAGACTGGGTGTCCGCAAAACTATTAAGAAAGTCATAAATGCATGGAAAGGTTCGGTACTTTGGTCCTGTTATGAATTCGGGTGGTCCCTGGCTGGGTTACAGGATCGGCGCCAGATGTGCAGGGGAAAGATAGCGAGAAACACCACGTTCATAGTGCTTTAAATCCCTCTTTTGTTGCTTAGAGTAGAGTGGAAAGTCAATAGATGGGTAGAGTAAATAAAGTTTATAAAATATGAGTACTGGGAGAAAAAGTGAAAGGCGATTGCCATGTGTCATTTACAAACTCTGAGATTTTCAGCTATAGTCTGATACGCAATTCGTTTAAATTTTATTTTTTCTTGTGTCTTTTTTGGAGGAAAGCAAGGGCAGACTTCGAGGACTACAGATGGTCCGCGGACCATAGATTGAGAAACGCTGGTCTAGGACATTGTTTGGCCGTTATTGGTTTTCATTTTGAACATTTGTTATAATTTTAAACATTTTTTGAAACAGTTATGTTATTGTTTTGTTTATTTCATGGCCTATTCCATATAAATACACACATTTATTTTGTGTTACATTATCAAACCATTTGAAAGAACTATATAATTTAGAAGAGAGTATTCATCATTTATGCTGGGTCAAAGTTCTATTTGTACTTGAAATTGAATGGAGATTTCATATATGTAAAATTTAATATAGGGTGCCATTAAAAAAACCGGACTGACGGAATAATCAAAGTCCCCGAAATGAGCCACTGCGCATGCCAGGCCCGCATTCACAAGATAGCGAGTAATCTATTGAAATTGTTGTAGTTTCGACTACTGACGTAGCCCATTTCGAAAGCCATTAGAAAATAAGCTGGTAAAATTCATGTTCTGGAAATAATAAGTTAATTAAGTAGTGAAATATCGCTGCAATCGAAAAGTATTCGGAATAAATTTGAATAAGGAACAAAAATTTTCCTTCCCAGGCAGGATTCGAACCACGAAAGTCTTAGTTACCAGTATATCTTGCTGGCACTGTGAACAAGGCTCTGAAATCAGCTACAAGGGTCGGTCCGGTTTTTTTTTTCTTTTTTTTTTTTTTTTGGCCACTACTGTAGGCTACATGAATCAATACTTTTGTGAGACCACAGCCATAAGTTTTAGTTAGATATCTCCAACAACTTTTGTTTTGGTATTTTTTCATAAAACGAATATATAAAGAGTTATTAGCAATATTCCATACTTAATTAACACGCGATATAGAAAAGGACTACAAGACTGCTTGAATACGTTGGGGTGATCTGAAACTTCAACCATGCTATTTAATTTCCTGAGGAATTTCCGACAGATTTTAAACAAATGAAAAACTGTAAATAAAGAAGAATAAAAACGGACGTAATGAGAGAGAAAAAATAAGGAAAACATTGCTGAAAGTTGTGATTTGTTAATGCGACACCCGAGGGACACAAACGACCTTCTCTGTGAGATTTACTTCGCAAGATGGCGGCACATGCCTCGGCATAATTGTGAGTGTGATGAGTAGGGTCATAATGGATGGCTTTATGTAAATGCAGAGACTGCCAGAAGCTGGATTATTCGGCAAATCGCTATGTTCCATCATCACAACATAATGCCTCAGATACCACACATTCATATTACGGGTTACATGGAAGGCAGTCTGTTTTATAGCAAACACTACAAAATAAGAAGTCGACTATTCGTAAGTACAGAATTATCAGGCAAGCTGAGAAAAATTGAAAGCATTTATTTAGATAAGAAATATGAATAAATAAGATAAAAACAGGCCTGCCAAATAATAAAATATTAACGAGCAGCACTCGAACGTGCGATCACATGACATGATTGAGTTTTTTTCGACGTTTTCCCCAACTGTAAGACAAATGTCAGTTAATCCCTCGATCCCATCTGGTCAATTTGATTAATTGATTAATATATTTCAGTATTATTTGTATTTATCCTGGTAATAATGAACAGTTTGACTCGTACACATTTTGTTTTTGCAGCATTAACTTCCCATGATTGAACGAGAAGATTCGAAGAGAACGGCAGTTACGTAGACTTTCAGCTCCCCCCTACTACCATTAATGCACAACACAATGTCAATACGGCGGTTGCTGTCGTCTGCGATACAACGAAATTCTCTGTTGATTTTCGAGTTCATTTTTTCCGGTTATTATATGCTTATTTAAGTTGTGTTAACTCTCGCTAGTGGTTTTATATTTTATTTTATCCGTCTTAGTATTTATTTTATTATTGTAAATATTTTTGTTTTATCATTATTATTATTATTATTATTATTATTATTATTATTATTAATGAATTATTTTGTATTACAATCTTTGTATCATTTTTGTCACGATTATTCTATTATTATTATTATTATTATTATTATTATTATTATTATTATTGTTACTATTATTTATATCATCAGCATTATTATTTGAACGCTGTAAAATTTATGTAGACTACTGGACTATACCCGAGCACGAGCATATGCTCATTTCGGGCATCTATTCATATGTATTCAATTCAAATGTAAATTACCATCTCATTGGCATCAATTTTATCTACGATATATAACCAAGTAGTTGAACTAGCGTCGTTAAAATGATTCATGTAAAATAAAGAGATGAAATACAATTAAAGCTATTCAATGACTGGGGATAATACTTTTTCCCAGAAGACTACAAGATTAAATATTACTGAAATTTTCAACAGGACGAAGCACGTGCATCTATAGTCCCGATCAGCTTACTTAATACCCTAAGGGTTAAACCTAACCATTTTCCCCCCATTACTACATATGCTAGTGTATTATGGTGATTTTCTAGTTTGAAGGTTGAATTTTCTTTTGCCAACTTCGTTTCAAATTTCGATACTGAGAAATACTACAACTGGTAGTGATTTTCTGTTATGTTGGCAGCAAGAACAGCTGTTGTCGGTAGTGCAAATTCTGAAAATTCAAATTGTTCTAGATTTCTGAGGCGATTACTGGAAGTTAATGAAATTCGAACATACTAATAATTAATTAATGCCAGTATTATACCGGGACATCAATTTATTTTTACTAACATTTTTAATATTAACCTTGCTATATCTTTAGAGAACCGGAAACACAGTTTGCTACCCCTTCCACGACTGTAGTTCGATGATACTGGCGTAAAACACAAACAAATCACTCTACTAGGTATAGGAGGGAAGAAAAGTAGTTCATCCATTTACGTAAAGTAGGAAATATCGCGATTTTGAGTTCGATAATTTTCATTAGGTTTTTGTTTAATCAAAATACAGTACTGTACTAAGAATAAGTGTTTTTACTCACGAACTGAGTTACCCATGCGAACGTATTCATTATGCAGTGTACAGTATACTGTCTACAGTACAATATAGAGAATGAAGTTAAATTGAAAAATAATCATAATATGAATATTTAAACACTTTTTGAAAATGGTGGCCGTTCATTTCGATACAGGCTTCAGTTCTTTTGTGCGTATTATCGCACTATAGACTATTGCATGTAATTCTAATTGCCAGTTTCGTCCTTCGTACTAGTAACTCATGTTGAAATAATTCTGTACCTACTCTATAAAAGAGTACCTTAAGTACCGTAAATTCAATCTTCACTTCTGCCTGACCGGCACAGATAAAATTACTCAGACATGCTATCTACTGTCCGTCCAAGTGGTTATGCCGCAAGATCGTAGAAAAGGGGAAAATCACGTGACAATTAACGAGGCCCTTTTATTTATTTTAAACAGTTGTATAATATTACGTAAACGTCCAATTCCTAGCAGAAATTAATGTTTTCAGAAAAGAGCTAAGACACCCAGCTTTTACAGAGGGGTGAGCAGAAACAGGTGGGGGAATCGGGATGCGACGTAGGCAAACGGACAGTACCTGTGCGAAAATATGATACAATATTGAAAGCTCTTTCGTCACTGGAAAACGCGAACATATTTCTGGAACGTACTATACTCAGTCAGTACTGTTTATTATTTGGTTCTGTGTGGACGAGAGTTAGAACTTCATTAGTAGAGGGGTTGGGACTGAAGTACATTGAAAAACTCAGGTACAATAAAAATTGAAGTTAAAATAAAATGATGTCCCTGTATTAATACATAACAGTTGTGTTATATGTTGCGTTACGTTGTGGTTACAATTGAAGATTATAGTCAGATAAATGTAGATAAATATAACATATGGTTTGGTACATGCACTTGGGTGATCGATAGAAAATTCGGTCGGAGAAGCAATTGTAACTAGAATAGCAAAATTATTATCAGTAAGTAAGTATTCTTAAGCATAAATATCAAAGTGACTTTCGGTTTTCGGAGTTTGCAGTAATCATTTCACGCGATCAAACAAAATAAATTTTTAGGTTTGGTCTCGTGAATCGTAAACTGTTTAGTCAAAGCAATGGACTTCATGTTGTCAGGCAAGATATATTTTAATATTATATCATATTAATCTACTAATTTCCAACAATATGCGAGAGGAAAATATAGGCCTACTCAGTCATTACCAACTGGTCGAGTTGTGACGTCTCAGCACGCTTTTCCTCTCGGAGAAGAGGCCCAAAGAAAAAGTCAGAGCCGAGGTCGAAGCTGTGGCGGATCATGGATTGTCAGAGCTATTAGCTCTGGTTGAATGTATAAGTCTGATAGTGTAATTGGAGAATAAGTAATATACAGAAATGAAAGTAGTCAAACCTTTTTAAGAATAGAATTTAGGAAATATTTTTCCAACAATTCTTGTTAAAAATAATAGCTGTTTCAAGTTTCTCAACGTTTAATGATTATTGTTTACTTACTTACTTACAAATGGCTTTTAAGGAACCCGAAGGTTCATTGCCACCCTCACATAAGCCCGCCATCGGTCCCTATCCTGAGCAAGATTAATCTGATCCCTACAATTATATCCCACCTCCCTCAAATCCATTTTAATATTGCCTCCCATCTACGTCTCGGCCTCCTCAAAGATATTTTTCCCTCCGCGCTCCCAACTAACACTCTATATGCATTTCTGGATTCACCCATACGTGCTATATGTGCTACATGCCCTGCCCATCACAAACGTCTCGATTTAATGTTCCGAATACAATGTGTGCAGTTCTGCGTTGTGTAACTTTCTCTATTGTCCTGTAACTTCATCCCTCTTAGCCCCAAATATTTTCTTAAGCACCTTATTCTCAAACACCCTTAACCTCTGTTCCTCTCTCAAAGTGAGAATCAAAGTTTCACAACCACAGAGAGCAACCGGTAGTATAACTGTTTTACAAATTCTAACTTTCAGCTTCTTTGAAAGCAGACTGGATGACAAAACTTCTCAACCGAATAATAAAGACATTTTCCGCGTTTATTCTGCCTTTAATTTCCTCCCGAGAGTCATTTATATTTGAAGAGTCCGCTGCAAGAATGATGGATGTCATTTGGAATACATTTTGCAGGAGAAGCGATTGAAAGTTTGAAATGCTTAGCGCTCAAAGCTTAACTGTGATTTTCCAATCATTGCTGGACAATGACTATCAGTGTTAATGCCATGTAACTCTCTATGTACATTCTATATGCCTTAAGCTATGCATTGCCAGTCTTGGTTCATTTGCGACAAAAAAGTGACATCCATCATTCTTGCAATGGACTCTTCATTTGTTACTGTTGCTCCAAGATATATGAATTTTTCCTCCTCTTCAAAGGATAAATTTCCAATTTTTATATTTCCATTTCGTACAATATTTTGGTCATGGGACATAATCATATACTTTTTCTTTTCGGCATTTACTTTCAAACCTATCTCTTTACTTGCGTCAAGTAGAATTTCCGTGTTTTCCTTAATAATTTGTGGATTTTCTCGTAACATATCCACGTCATCCAATTATTATTATTATTATTATTATTATTATTATTATTATTATTATTAATATTATTATTATTATTACTTTTCTATACAGCCTATTTTGTCCTAATACATTTTACAATTTCAATACATGAATTTCTCGTTTGAGTTACTTTCCTGTATAAATTTGTCGAGTGTATTAGCTTTTCTCTATGTATTTTCTCGTTAATTATTGTCTTTTCGTGCTTTTTCTATATTCTATATTCAATTATTCTTCGTGCATTCTCTGATTAATTCACCAGTTTTTCAGTTTCTTCTGTCTGCATGTATTTATAGTAACTGTAAATATTTTGGTATTACAAACGAGTGCCAGACTCTTTCAGTTCTGAACTGACATGTCTATTAACAAAATAAATTTAGATAAAAATAAATTAATCATGATGTCAAATAAAACAACACAAGTAAAATCACTCTACACGAAGTTTTCAAATGAATATAATAAGTTTTTGGACTATTTTCCAGAACTTGGTCCACTATTGCACATGGATCAAAATGAATATACCGCCTACTGAGACTGGCGAACTCTGATAAGGAAATGAGGATTATTCACCGTCCTGAGACAGACAGGCTATTAGCCAGATGTTAAAGGAAGCATTTACTGTACATAAATCCTACAAATTTATAAATTTAAGGGTACAATTTGTAAGGTTTATTTCCAATGAAATACTTACGACAATTGATGTAACACCCGCAGCTATGTCAGTCCGATTTTGCGGTAAATACATAAAACTGGCTTGTTTTACTTAATCTATCATTCGCGTATTGATAATTCGTTAATTCCATTACAGATCTTCACAAGAAACTTGACAAAACTTATTTTATCTCATGGGCCTTAATAATACGAAAATACTGTTTCTCCCACCAGTTTTGCCAAGTCAGCGATTTTGTACCTAAATCTGGTGTTTTTAGAACTATGGCGAGCTACAAAATTTTACCGTCAGCGGCTAGCTATTTATTTGGCGTTTTTTTATGATTCCAGGCAGAGAGATATGATATTTTTAAGTTTTTCTTCTGTAAAGATGTTATGCTCGACCATGCCGAAATGTAGTAATTATACACCTGGTAGCAGCCCTTTAATGGACCTCATTAAAGTACACCTATTCATTAAAGTTCAGGTGTTCCACCAATCAGAAAAAACCATTGTAGCAATATGAAAGCGCAAGTATCGATTATTCTCGGATATGCAATCGAAAGACAACTAGCGAAACGTCACGGAGGCTGGAAATCCAATTCTGTCGCAGAAAGTTATGTTCTGTTACTATAATAATTAGCGTTATTTCTAAATAATATTCAAATACATTCGATTTGTCATCTCGTTTTTCAATGTCTAATTCAATTTCAAGGTTATATCAAGATTAATGTTTATTTTACTCTCTAGATCATATCAAGGTCAATGTCGACATTTGTTTCTCGAAAAAAATCAATACTTTCGCGTCTGCGCACATGTCACAATTTACGAGGTATTGCACAAGGTCAGTTCCGCTCCTCAGATAAGAATAACATGAATACTTATGAATAATTTCAAGTTAGGCTAGAAATATGGTCGAGCATAAAAATTCGTATGAAACTTGACTATAGTGGTAATTAAGACGCTCGTATGAAAATTATGAAACTTGCTTGCGCTCGTTTCATAAACATACTCGCGTCTTAATTACTGCCATCATATGCTCGTTGCATAATGTACTATTATCACATGGGCCTTAATAATACGAAAATACTGTTTCTCCCACCAGTGTTGCCAAGTCAGCGGTTTTGTAGCTAAATCTGGTGTTTTTAGAACTATGGTCAGCGTCTTTACCGTCAGCGGCTAGCTATTTATTTGGCGTTTTTTTATGGTTCCAGGCAGACAGATATGATATTTTTTAGTTTTTCTTCTGTAAAGATGTTATAATTTTTATATATATATTTGCGAACAATGTTAGTTAATCATAAACGAGAGTTTAGCATGGTATTAACACAATTTTCATTGTACGAGTATAAAATATCAAATTTTTATGTCAACTCGATTTGGTGCAACTACGTCCATTTCCTGCCTAATCCATTGTTGTACAAATAAGATATTCCGCATTCGTTAATCACTTAATCTAAAGTATGCATTTTTTTTTTTTTGGAAATGAATTGACGTGTTTAATCATAAAGAATGGATAACGAACGGAATTATTATTTTTCATTTTTATGGTATATGATATATTACTCTTATTTAATGTATCATTCCGCATTATAGTTTATGTAACACAGACATACTTAAAACTCAAAACCAGACTCATTGTTGGCAGGCACGTCTCCAGGTCAATGCGAAATCAGGTTTCGAACCGACTGGTGTGACAGTGAATGTGATTATTTCCGAAGTGTCCTGTATATTCTTGATCTACTTCATTCAATTTTGAAGAAATATGCCGCCTAAAAGTACATACGTACAAAAGTTTAGGGATGTGTGAAGAAAAAAAAAAAAAACATAATGTGTTGAAAGATTGGATGGAACAAATTACCGGTGATAGTTCGAAAGTTCGGTGTAAATGATGTAAAGTGATATTAAATGCAAAATATTCAGATTTAATTACCCATGCTGATAATTATAGGTACACAATAGTACATTATGCAACGAGCCTATAATGGTAGTAAGTTTTATAATTTTCATACGAGCGTCTTAATTACCATTATAGGCAAGTTTCATACGACTTTTTATGCTCGACCATATTTCTAACTTGAAATTATTCATAAGTATTCATGTTATTTTTATCTGACTCAGGAGCGGAACTGACCTTGTGCAATACCTCGTAAATTGTGAGATGTGCGCAGACGCGAAAGTATTGATTTTTTCCTAGAAACAAATGTCATTGACCATGATATAATCTAGAGAGTAAAATAAATATTAATCTTGATATAACCTTGAAATTGATTTAGATATTGAAAAACGAGATGACAAATTGAATTTATTTGAATATTATTTACAATTAACGCTAATTATTATAGTAACAGAACATAACCTTCTGCGACAGTATTGGATTTCCAGCCTCCGTGACGTTTCGCTAGTTGTCTTTCGATTGCATATCCGAGAATAATCGATATTTGCGCTTTCATATTGCTACAATGGTGTTTTCTGATTGGTGGAACACCTGAACTTTAATGAATAGGTGTACTTTAATGAGGTCCATTAAAGGGCTGCTACCAGGTGTATAATTACTACATTTCGGGATGGTCGAGCATAAAAAGAATAGCGAGTGTTCTTCTATTGTTCGACAACAATAATATTGCCATTAACAACAAGCTTCTGAGCAGAGGTGAGTGTTATTTCAATATCCAGAGTATTATAATAGTACATTATGCAACGAGCCTATAATGAAGGTAATTAAGAAGTGAGTATGGATATTTATGAAACGAGCGGAAGCGAGTTTCATAATTTTCATACGAGCTTCTTAATTACCATTATAGGCAAGTTTCATACGACTTTTTATGCTCGACCATATTTCTAACTTGATATTATTAATTTTTTAGCAATGTCCCGTATGTTGTGAGATGTGCGCAGATCCGAAAGTATTGATTATTTCCGAGGAACAGATGTCCACATTGACCTTGCTAGGCCATAAGAACCTACAGAGATAACATTGACATTAAATTAGACATTGAAAAACGAGATGACAAATTGAATTTATTTTAATATTATTTACAATTAACGCTAATTATTATAGTAACAGAACATAACCTTCTGCGACAGTATTGGATTTCCAGCCTCCGTGACTTTTCGCTAATTCTCTTTCGATTGCATATCCGAGAATAATCGATCCTTGCGGTTTTATAACGGTAGAAAGCTGACCTGTCATTGGCTGAACAGTTGTAACCTGAGTCGTCATTGGCTAAAAGACCTGACCTTTAATGAGTAGGTGTACTTTAATGACATGTATTAAAGGTCTGCTACCAGGTGTATAATTACTACATTTCGGCATGGTCGAGCATAAATATTATAATTTTTTTTTAAGTTTGAAACCTAAAATTCTCCAGTTCCTAAAACTATATAATTTGTATTTCAAATTTGGAAATGATGTGTTAAGAAAAATCTGGAGTTTTTTAAACTACAGTTTAGCGATTTTTTTAAACTAGTGCAGCGATAAATGAAATACTGAGTTGGCAACACTGTCTCCCACTGTAAAATACCAAAAATTAACAGTGAAATAAAGCATTGAAAATATGTTCTACCTACGTAACGGCAAAACTTCTAAAAGTATCCATAATAAAACTACAAAATTCTTAACAAATTGTTAAGTTTGTTGTGCTTTCCGCATGGCAGTCGACGACTAATGTAACGTCGTTGAATAATCAAAGAAGCGATATGTCAGGCTCTAAACCAAGACTGTCCTTGTAATGTATGGATATAGAATTCTGAAAATTTAATACTTCCATTCCTTTCCCTCCCGATTCCGGAAAAAAATATGAACTTGCAATCTCATTCCCGATGTACTATGCAGCAGAGACCCGGCTTGGTTCAAAGAAAAGGATATGTATAAGGCTCTACATACGAGCTGATGTTCACGTGAAGATTATATTAGAATATGAACAAAAAATATCCTATTTTAAGACATGCACACGGAACTCAAAGTTAGCTTCATATCAATGGAGAATCTTTCAAGTTGCCCGACTTCAAGAGAAAGCGAAATTTAATCTACACGTCTCTTAAAATCCTTAACAAATCAAGTATACTTACTGCTCCATGATTATTGTCACTGGAATATCTAATTTCCTACAAAACATAGATTTTTAATGAAATTCTATCATAAAAATAGAATGAAATTTGTAGCTCAGCCACATGCTCATAATACAAGACGAAATGAAATTCTTAAATTAGTTGAACCTAAATGTTTCACATCTGCTGCTTTACTACACAGTACAAATTATGGTCCACGTCTATATAATTCGATAATAAAATTTCATCCAGAACTGACTACTTTAAGCAATGAAATTTTCACATCCCGAATTAAAAAATTTATATGACAGACTTCCATATATTTATATTATGTACCATGTATTGTAAAACAAGTTTATTTCTATCCTAAGTATATTTTTTCTATCTTATCTTGGTTACTATATCAACATGACCTGCACTAATTATAGTAGTAATAATTTAATATTAATCCACCGATCTCAACATCGTCTCTTTTTTCACTCATTTATTACTAGTGTTATTATTTACTAAATTTATCATCATCTTTATGTGACCTTTTTTCGTAAGTATTTTGTCTATAAATTATGTATATCTATGTAATGGAACTGTCCCCGAACACGAGCTTTTCTCTTTCGGGGTATTTTAATGTAACGTTTATATATATATATATATATATATGTTATTAAATAAATAAATAAATAAATAAATATACGCTGATTTGGATAATGAAGCACAAGACTTCGAAACTAGACACGAAAGATAAATCCTAAATATAAACACAGTAAAGAAGTTGAAAATTTAATTTATTTATTCAATCTGGCAGGATTAAGGCCATAAGGTCTTCTCTTCCATCCTACCAGATAGCACATGAGTGATATATGTGTTAAAAGTGTAGCCTATATAGAAAAATGAACAATTATATACGATTTTATTACAAGCATCAACTTTCTGTACTTGTCTTTACCTCATAAAGTCTATAACACTGGCTTGTAATTGTTACAAAATCTAAATAACGTACAGTAACATAGGCCTCCAATTCAATGTATATGTTCGAGAAACTATTGAAATTTATAAGGGAATGTTAAAGCCAATGGTAAAAATCGTAACTAAACCTTATGCCACAAACCCGATCGGTTTTACAGGTATCCATCACATAAAAAAAAATTAGCAGCAGCATTAGTAGTATTTTTCACATTACTTGTGAATTATGAGTTTCAACGTTTTATTTATCCACAATATGTATACCACAATGTCTTGATTATATTTTATAACCTCAATAAATATGTGCTGTAGATATATTCATAGCCATAATCAAGATGTTCTGTACATATATCCAAAGCCTTAAGCCTATCCTGTTGAGACATTAAATTTATAGCATTAATTGATATATCCGATTTACCATTCATCCAATAAACCGACCAACAAACCTACTAAACTTTTACCAATCAACCGACCAACATACTAACAAACTTATCGCAAATCAACCAGGCATCTACCAAAATATCAGTCAACGTACAACATAAACAATCAATGAAAGAACCAACCAATCATTCAATCAATAAGCCAATCACCCAGTCAACCAATGAAATAATCAACCAACCAGATAACCAGTCTACCGATCAATGAAACATTCAAGCATTCAGCCAGTGTAGCAATATAATTCAACTATTAAAGTATTCAGCCAGTTTACCAATCAGTCAACAATTCAAACATTCAATCACTTTACCAATTAGTCAAACATTCGAACATTCAACTAATCCATCACTCAGTCAACGACCCAAACCATCAGTCAACCAACCAAATCACCCCGTCAAGCAAACAATCGATAGATCAACTAATCAATCAATCAACTAACAAACTAATGCAGGAATATTCTTCTTATAATACGTTCAGAAAACTAGATTAATTAAAAATATTTGCTGATGATTTCTAATATGTGAGAATACACTCAGTTTATGATGCATTTTACTTTCCAGTTTTTAGAATAATGCTCTTTTTTCAATTCTTTCATCTATCAATGTGCATAAATGTCTTGATTATGTACAAGAACATTAAAACTTTAGGATTTCTTCGTCACTAATATTCCATGTTCAGAACTGAAGCAGTGAAAATCCTCCTTTCTCTAAATCTTTGTCTCTATGCAATATTCAAAATATCTTACATAAAGTAAAAGGAGTGAAACTTATTACCTTCTAGATAAAACATTGAAATTCTGAAAGGCACAACCGAAGTGAGATGTGGACAAAGGAACTTTTAATGTTATCTAAAACTTTCAGACGCGGAAACATGGAAGCGGCGAACGTGATGCACTGGGCGAGGAGACGCTGTGTACCTTGCGAAATACTAAAGAGAAGCAAAATAAAAGATAAAGAGAGGAGTGCATCGAAGTTTCTTTCTCTGGGGTAGAAATTGTGTTGTGAAAAGGGCAGAGCGAATGGAATTGTCAACGCCAGGTGCAAAACACGGAATGTTTTTGAGACACGATCAACACGACGAGATTCCCGGCATTAAAACATTAGGGATTTGTAAAGTAGAGGTTCTGCATATCGGAAGCGCGGTCCATCTTAACGGACCTGTAATTAGTACGAAAAATCGGGGTAAAGTTTATTATCATAATTTCCAGCAACATTAGTATACAAGAAAGTTCGCATCGTCCGCGAACACTTTTCTCAATCTAGTTTTCGCAATACATCCCAATGGCCATATTTACCCAATCCGTTTTTTAAGACTCTTTTTACCAAGCCAATTTTGCCAAAGGTAGGCTACTCTTCCGACTGCTAAACTATTCAAATGGCTATTTTTCCTCATCTTTAAAATGTGTTGTTGTTGTTTTCTAATGCCAGGCATTTGACAATAAAGTCATTTGACCTCTTGCACTCTAATATTTTTCAAAGATATTGTCATGGTTAGCCCCTGACGCACAGATTTTGAGATGTTCTGAATCCATTTCTTAGTTTGAGTTGCACAGTGGACAGTTAGGAGACTGATATATTCCAATTCTATGTAGGTGTTTGGCCAAACAATCATGGCCTATTGCCAATCTAAATGCAGCTACAGACGATTTGCGTGGTAAATTGGGAATTAACTCTGGATTTTGATGCATAGAGTTCCATTTTTTCCCTTGGGATTGTGTTATCAAATTTTGTTTGTTGAAGTCTAAGTATGTAGATTTAATAAATCTTTTCACAGAATAATACGTAGATTTAGTAACAGGTCTGTAAGTAGCAGTGCTGCCCTTCTTTGCTAAAGCATCCACATTCTCGTTTCCCAGGATTCCACAATGGGATGGTATCCATTGGAATATAATTCTTTTATTGAGTGTTATTAATTGAGAGAGCATTTTATTTATTTCTGCTATTTGAGATGAAGGTGTGTGTTTAGAGACTATTGATAGAATAGCTGCTTTGGAGTCTGACAATATAACTGAATTCTTAAATTTATTGGTGTGGCATAGAAGATTCCTGAGATTTTCACTTATTGCAATGATTTCTCCATCAAAACTTGTTGTTCCATATCCAAGAGATCTATAAAGTGAGAAGAGACATCACTTAACATCTGCACCTGTACTTTGTTCTCTGGAGATCAAGGATTCATCGGTGTATAAATGAAGCCAGTTTTGTGGAGAGTACCTAATATTACTTGTCTCTAAAGACAATTGTTTCATTATTTCAGTGTTTACTTCTGATTGATTTCAGTATTTCTTGTGTTAAATTTAGATTATACTCTATATTTAATAGAGTTAAAGGGTTTGGATCTTTAAAATGTTTTTTATGTCTCTAGTCCCAAAGATATTCCTTAGAAAATGTATCTAGTGAGTATTCATGACATTTTTTCCTCAGAATGGCTTTGTAAATAAGCTCCGTAAGGGACGATAAATCCTCGTGAATCACACTGTATGTCGAAATTTGAATGTGAATATTTGACGTGAAAAACCGAAGCAACGGGCTTCCCAGTATCTGAAAACTGCCAACAAATTCTATGCTCTCTGGCTGTATGGTTTGAAATGATGTATTAACCCTTGTCATTTTATTCGTCGCTGCACATCATGATTTTTATAGAATTCTATGAAACTGGTAAACGCACTGACAAGGAACAGAAGAATTCAAATCCCATGTGACAAGTGTTGTGTTCCCCGTGATCGCCCATCGCGCTCTGCCCAGTGCAAATGCAGATAAAGTTCCAGGCATAATTACTAGAGGGACGCCCTGCCTGGGATTCGGACGCAATCATGGAGAAAGGAAATGCAGCTAGGCTAGATTCGATGCTGTAACTCTGTGACAAAATAAAATAGAACACATATCGAGTGATAATAGACAGTAGGGGAAATTGGAAGTTGCACTGAATAAAGGTAAAAATGCACTCCAAGCAGTAGACAGATGCCTAAATAAATGGCCGAGTATTGGGGTGAAGAATTTGGTCAACATCTATAATGCACTAGTAGAATCAAAGATATTAAATAATATTGAAATCTGGGGTAGTAGGTTATCCAGCAGAAACATCGATAAAGTAAGAGCCAAAATGTGTAAAAAAATTTCTAGGAATACCGGAGAATGCTTCTAACCTGGCAGCGTTACAAGAGATGGGAACCGATTCGAGTCTGGGAATTATTCTAGGAAGAAAAATCAAATATTTAGGGTAATATTCTGTGTAGGAATGATTCGGCAGTTATGAAAACATGTATCTTTTGTATGAAAGCCGCTAATTGGAAATCGAATTGGCTGAAAGAGCTGGAACAAGAAATAAACAGATTAGGTCTAAATTGGCTATGGAGAGAACTAGGGTCTATAAACACGAAAACTATTGGAAGAATAGTAAAAGAGAGGGCAAACGAAATTTCGAGACAAGATATTTTTAGTAATATTAAAGACCTAGGATCACTAAAATACTATAGGGAGGTTAAGCAGTTTTGGGAACAGGAAGAATATGTTAGACTAAATTCAAGGGAAGAGAGAACAGGAATGGCATGGTGGAGATTAGGTATCTGGAGACTCAAGAATAGGAGAGGGAACGTAGAGAAGGATAAATGTCCTTTGTGTGGACTAGCTGAAGACGCGATGCATATTGCGCTAGAGTGTCAGGCAACGAATGATTTGTGAAACAGTTGGGTGGATAAAAAATGTCTACAAATAAACGCTATAGTAGCTTATAAGAAAATGAATGGTCACCTAAACGCCAGCAATCTGCATAAATTAGGAAAATTTCTTTTTTGAGTTAAAATTAGATGGGAAGAGAAAGTCAAAGCTCTAACGGAGATGGAATTATAAATGTTGAGTAGTCACACGATAAGAAACTACGAAGAGTAGTCAATGAAGTTAACAGAATAATTCTTAAGAGATTGAGCATAAAATGAAAAAGCTAAGGTAGGAGTTTTAAATACAAGAGCTATACTTATTATTAGTTGTGTATTATTATTATTATTATTATTATTATTATTATTATTGTAAACAGAGGATACTTATAGGTTCATTATGTATTAGTTTGTGTTATATTTGTATAGAGAGTGATGGTGGATGAAGAACTGGAATACATCTAATCCGCCATGACGTGAACAAAGATTGATGAAATAAATAAATATATAAATAAATAAAAAATATCAAAATATTATGCTCTGGAATAAACCTATTGAAAAACGAGGACAAATGATGTCGAGGATAACACAGTGTTTTTGCCATAACATGTTCCTTGTTACTGTAAACTACACTATCTACCCAAAAGTAATTGGGCACTGTTTTTGTCCCTTTAGAATCTCGTGGTACCACCTCTTGTTCCTATAACAGCAGCCACCCTGTCAGGCATGCTCTCCACTAGTTTGTGTAGGATATCCACTGGAATGTGTCGCCATTCCTCGTGCAACATGGCACTCAGTTGGACAGTGGAAGTTGGCCGCATCTCCCGAGACATCAATCGCCGGTCCAATTTGTCTCAAATGTGCTCAATGGGATTGAGATCAGGAGTCTGTGCGGGCCAGACCAACCGGTGAACATTATTGTCTGCATACAACTGCATAGTAGCCGCCGAAACATGAGGCCAACTTCCGTTGTCCAACTGAGTGCCATGTTGCAAGAGGAATAGCGACGCATTTCAGAGGATATCTTACACAAACTAGTGGAGAGCATGCCTGACAACGTGGCTGCTGTTATAGCAACAAGAGGTGGTACCACGAGGTTCTAAACGAGCAAAAACAGTGCCCAATTACTTTTGGTAGATAGTGTATAATGTTAAGTGAGAGAATACCGTAAGTGCAATAGCGGACTTTGCCATAAAAATAGGTTTCGCCCAGCCATCTGTCACTGAACACGATGAAGACAAGGAAAATGGAAGAAACACACTTCGCATTTTGTATTCAGTTTCATATCGCGAATTTAAAAAGTATAGTAATAAGCATAGCATGCTTTTAAACATAAAATTACTTACTTTGGCAGAATTTGGTACATCGTGATTGCGAAAATCTACCATTCCTAATAATTATCCATGTATTTTATATGTCCTATATTATTTTATACATGGACATCATTTTATTTTTACTTCAATTTTTATTGTACCTGAGTTTTTTAATGTACTTCACTCCCACCCCTTCTACTAATAAAGTTCAACCGTCCTCCACACAGATCCAAGACCGCACATTCGTAGTAGCCTTACGGTCATAGTAAACAGTACGTTCCAAAAATATGTTCGCGTTTTCCAGTGACGAAAGAGCTTTCAATATTGCATCATTTTCCATTTGCCTACGTCGCATCACGGTTTCCCCCACCTGCTTCTATTCGCCTTTCTGTAAATGCTAGTGGCTGGGCTGTCTTAGCTCTTTCCTGGGAACATTAATTTCTCTTAGGAATTGGACGTTTAGTTAATATTATACAGCTGTTCAAAATAACTTAAATAAAAGGGCATCGTTAAGTAATTAACTGTCACGTGATTTCCTCCCTTTCTACGACGCTGCGACGTAACCATTTGCACAGACAATAGATAGCATGTCTAAGTTATTTTATCTTTTCGGATCGGGCAGAAATGAAGATTGAATTTACAGTACGTAAGGTCTCTTTTATAGAGTAGGTACAGAATTATTTCAACATGAGTTACTGATACGAAGTACGAACCTGCTAATTGGAATTACGTACAATAGTCTATAGTGCGATAATATGGACATTAGAACTGAAGCCTGTATCGAAATGAACGGCCACCAAAAATGTGTTTAAATGTCCATATTATAATTAATTTTCAATTTAACTTCATTCTCTATATTGTACGTTAATGTGTTGTAGACAGTATAATGCACACTGCATAATGAATACGTCCGCATGGAAAGCTCAGTTCGTGAGTAAAAACACTTATTGTTAATACTGTACTGTATTTTGATTAAACAAAAACCTAATGAAAATTATCAAACTCAAAATCGTGATATTTCCTAGTTTACGTAAATAGATGAACTACTTTTCTTCCCTCCTATACCTAGTAAAGTGATTTGTTTGTGTATTACGCCAGTATCATCGAACTCCAGTCATGGAAGGAGGTAGCAAGCGGTGTTTCCGGTTCTTAATCGTTGATCCAAAGGTACAGCCAGGTTACTATTAGAAATGTTAGTAAAAATAAAATGATGTCCCTGTATTACACTAAATACCCAGGTATACATAATGCGATAAGCTAAGACCATTCTTGAATTTTTGTGAAGCTGTTTTGTTTCTTGCTTTGTATATACATTTTATCTTTAATGAAGGAAATAATTAGATTTGATAGTTTATATTTATACTTATTTCGTAAATTTTCAGTGTCACATTTCCGCCATAGTTTCATAAGATGATCCATATGTCCTTTTATGGCTCTCAGGGAGAAAGTTTTCCTGTTCCAGTCACTGTTTTCTCATGAATATCTTTCCACATATTCAAGTTTTCATAGGCATTAGTTGCAATTACTTCTGTATTAGTATTATTGTTGAAACATAGCTTGACTTGTTTGTTTTCAAATAAAATTTTCTTTTTGAAGAAAAATTACATTTTTAAAATAAAATACAGTATACAGTATTTAGTGTACCAAGCGTAAGAGGTGTTCAAATAATATTTGTGCGAGATCGTGCGTATTTGCTTGGTTTCCGCACAAAACCAATCCGCGGTAAGTCTAAAATTCCACATTCAGTATTCCCAACCTAACACACATAACAATTTCCCTCTTCTTACCGCTTAAGTGACATATTGATTTTACTGCTTTAGGCTTCTAACATATTATTTTTAGAGACGTTCAATATAGTAATAATTATAAATTGGAAACTTACCGCTGCAATTTCACCTAAATTGCACTGTTAATTATTGTTTTTAAATATTTGCAAAAATTAGGTAAACTCTACAACTCCACTAAAGTTACTGCATTCGTGATGCAAGTAACATTAAGGAAGCCGTGAAAAAATCAACAAGATTCCAGATGCCGATATTATTACTGCAAAATGTTATATAAACAATATAGTTAAAATATTAAAATGAAAAATAAATCGTTACATAACCTTACCGCTTGTTTTAAGTTCGCATTTATGGACTGGGAGAAAAAAAGACAGACGTATATCACGGCCTGCTGGAGTATAGTAAACACAGAAAACATGTTAAAGCAACAATGTTGAAGATAGATATTTTTGTTTTGCAAATTTGCCGTCATTGAACAGAAACCAAGATGGAGATTTCATTGCAACTAATTAGAAATTCCTCTTTCAGGTATGTAATAAATTATATTGGCACAAAATAATGTACGATACACGAGCGGTATGTTTTCTTTCAATTCTCGGAAATTAAAAAAGCTCAACTACGTTTCGCTTTTTCAAACTTTTCCTCGAACATGAAAACTTCAACATACCGCTCTTGTAACGCATATTACTATTTTGTTGTTTTGAAATAAAACTGGAAAAAAGAATAAATGAAAAAAATGCATTAAATTTGTCTGAAAGTAATGGGTCGAAAATGTACTTAATCAGTAAAATTCGTCAAAATAAACTAGCTTAGTAAACCATCGTGCGTAGAACTGTATTTAAAATAGATTTAACTTTTGTCATGTTTAGGGGAGAGTCGGGTAGTATCGGACATCGGGTAATATGGGACAGTGCGTTTCTTTCATCTACCACCATATGGTAGTACCTGAATGACATGGTTACGTTTCTCTATGCGACATCACAGAAACGTAACCATGTCAATCAGGTACTATCATCGTGTGGTAGATGAAAGAAACCCACTGTCCGATATTACCCGATGTCCGATACTACCCGACTCTCCCCTATACTTGACAGTAGTTTTAAAATTTTGTGCATTGCATATCGCCGGCTGTTAGATGGAGAGATTACGATTTGACGGGGATATATGTTGCAAGAAGTCAATAGTTATCTACATGAATTTATGTTAGGCTATAATGGAACTAAGTTATTTCATATAGGACTAACACACGGTTAATAACTGTTCCGCAAAACTAAAAAGTGCAGCTTAAATTACGTACAATGTGTTCATGCTATAATTCACTGTCTGTTCTTTTAATGTACTGCACATGTGCCTTTAGGTGCCTGATTCAAAGCCCTAGATCCCATATAATAGCGGCTGATAAAGACGCCAGAGGCATATTGTGCGCTTCAGAACTCCGTTTAGATTATGCATAGATACGTGCTTGCCTGCATAAATCCTATTATAGTCTGCGATGTAACGAATGCTTACGGTACTTTATACCGCGATAACATATGATGCAGAAACTACACTCCAACCGGAACTGGAAGTCACTCTTCCAGCTAATTTTTGGGCATATTATTATTACCCAAATGACTCAACTTTTCTAGACAAACCCCACCGTTATGATTTCAGTGAATAAAAACTGTAACTTGTATTAGAGACTGTGGCCAATAATTCTCTGATTGCGTTGGAGAGGTAGTCAATGACTCTCGATTGTGTTGTGAACTACAATCAATGACTCTGTGATTGTGTTGGAGACTACAGTGAGTGACTCTTGATTGTGTTGAAAACTACAGTTAATGACTCTGTGATTGTGTTGGAGACTACAGTGAATGAATCTTGATTGTGTTGAAATGTGTTGGAGACTACAGTGAATGACTCTTGATTGTTTTGAAAATTACAGTTAATGACTCTTGATTGTGTTGAAAACTATAGTTAATGATTCTTGATTGTGTTGAAAACTACAGTTAATGAATGTGATTGTGTTGGAGACTACAGTGAATGACTCTTGATTGTGTTGAAAACTACAGTTAATGACTCTGTGATTGTGTTGGAGACTACAGTGAATGACTCTTGATTGTGTTGAAAACTACAGTTAATGACTCTGTGATTGTGTTGGAGACTACAGTGAATGACTCTTGATTGTGTTGAAATGTGTTGGAGACTAAAGTGAATGACTCTTGATTGTGTTGAAATGTGTTGGAGACTACAGTGAATGACTGTGTTGAAATGTGTTGGAGACTACAGTGAATGACTCTTGACTGTTTTGAAAATTACAGTTAATGACTCTTGATTGTGTTGAAAACTACAGTTAATGATTCTTGATTGTGTTGAAAACTACAGTTAATGAATGTGATTGTGTTGGAGATTACAGTGAATGACTCTTAACTGTTTTGAAAACTACAGTTAATGACTCTATGATTGTTTTGTAGACTACAGTCATTGACACTGATTTTGTTGGAGACTAGTCATTGACACTGATTGTGTTGGAGACTACAGTTAATGATTCTTGATTGTGTTGGAGACTACAGTTATTGACACTGATTGTGTTGTAGACTACAGTCATTGACACTGATTGTGTTGAAGACTACAGTTATTGACACTGATTGTGTTGGAGACTACAGTTATTGACACTGATTGTGTTGTAGACTACAGTCTTTGACACTGATTGTGTTGAAGACTGCAGTTATTGACACTGATTGTGTTGTAGACTACAGTTATTGACACTGATTGTGTTGGAGACTACAGTTATTGACAATGATTGTGTTGTAGACTACAGTTATTGACACTGATTGTGTTGGAGACTACAGTTATTGACACTGATTGTGTTGTAGACTACAGTCATTGACACTGATTGTGTTGGAGACTACAATTATTGACACTGATTGTGTTGTAGACTACAGTTATTGAAACTGATTGTGTTGTAGACTACAGTCATTGACACTGATTGTGTTGGAGACTACAGTTATTGACACTGATT
The DNA here is from genome assembly GCF_040183065.1 of Periplaneta americana. Taxonomy (NCBI): domain Eukaryota; kingdom Metazoa; phylum Arthropoda; class Insecta; order Blattodea; family Blattidae; genus Periplaneta; species Periplaneta americana. Next base: position 28,377,602 of record NC_091122.1, on the reverse strand, counting down.
GTGTTGTAGACTACAGTCATTGACACTGATTGTGTTGGAGACTATAGTTATCGACACTGATTGTGTTATAGACTACAGTCATTGACACTGATTGTGTTGGAGACTACAGTAATTGACACTGATTGTGTTGTAGACTACAGTCATTGACACTGATTGTGTTGGAGACTACAGTCATTGACTCTGTTTGTGTTATAGACTACAGTCATTGACACTGTTTGTATTGGAGACTATATGTATATACGTATTCATTCACACTACTATTGGGTAAATATCCGGTGGCAGTGGTAACTAATTAACTCAATAATGACAATTAATAATTATCACAATTAATAATAATAACAATAGTATAATAATATTAACAAGGAGCATCCTAAACACGATCACTTAAAATAACATTTAAAGTAAATCTAATTTGTATCTTAACCCCACGAGTATGATTGTTCATACATGCACAAGTACCTTTCAGCACTACACTCATTTCGCTGTCAACTCACTCACTGCACTGGAACTGCGACACATTTCACTGATTACTATCCTGATTTCACTAACACTTCGAAAACATTGCACTGTTCAAATACTTTGCACTGCCACTATAAAATATAAAACTTGACTGATACAAACACACTTCACACTTCACTGACATAACAAACTTATTTCTGATACAACACTTCAAATAACAAAACATCAGTTACACCCTTTAAATAGTGTGCATAATATACTACCGTTTATTCAGTAAAGTCCTTAAGCCTATTTTTAAATACAATTTGGTTATTGGTAAAGCCTTTAGTAACTCTGCGGTAAAGCATTCCAGTCCCTGATAGTACGATTGAGAAAGAAAACTTTCCAGTGTCCGTCTTCTGTCTTCTTTCCCTCAATTTATATGTCAAAGACTCCGTGATTGTGTTGAAAACAGTAGTAAATGATATTGCGATTATGTTTGATTTGGTAGTCAATGATTGTATTAATGTTGCTAACTGTGGACTATAACTGTAGGAATGTGCTGAAGACTATAGTTGACGACTTGCCCCAATCTTTTGCTCACCAAGATAGAGTCAATATTCCAAATGTTGTAATTTTATTATTCATCACCAGCAGTGGAGCAAGTTCAAGCTATAATTCCTTTAAAAATAAAATAAATAAATTGTGATGTGTTATTAAATTTTGTTCATTTATAAATTATTCAAATTACATTATTTTACAGAATTCAATCTCTAAAGTATTCATAAGAGAAAACAAGTTATTTCCTTAATTAAAGTGAAACATATCTAGTTTCAAAAACAGCGTAATGCTGAATACTAGACAAAATAGAAATCTAATTAGTACATATCACAGAATGAAATGACTCTCTAGTTTGTTCTATTTAGGTTGTTCAAAATTAAATTAATAACTCCAGAAGAGAGCAATATTTTGGTGGTTGGTGAAAATTATATTGAATGCGATGCAGAGAAGCACAGTTCATGTTTGACGTGCTTTTAATTAACTACTCTGTATGCAGTATTTCGTGTATATTTTATAAGGCTTCTGCAATGTACAACAAACTGCACGCACAGCTATGAGGACCGACGTCAATAATTTCGTCATTTGAACACGTTGTCTCCTACGGAAGGTAGCTACGCAGAATGCTTCCGTCAGAGTTAAGGCTGGTTCACAATAAACCGGGAACGAGAACCAGAATGAAAACGAGAAGCAGAGGACGTGAATATGAAAATTTTTGATTCACAATAAACCGAGAACGTAGACGACTATGCATATCGATATGCATGTCAATAACGATATGTAAAGTCGATATTACGCTTTCTGATGTCATTTGTGTATAATTGGACCAATGGCTTTCTCTCATGAGTACAAGGCAGCCAACATAAACACAGGTTAACCAACTTCGAAATTTCAACTGAAACATTTCATTTGGTACGGTACTGTAAATATGCCCATGCATCTTTATTATCACAACCTATTTTAAGTCTACCATAACGTAAAATAATTAGAGAGGAAATATTTGTAATAGAACAAAAATGAACACAACAGTAGTTATTGAATTGAAGCATGAATATGTAGTGTGTAATACAACCAATACAGTACCGGTAATAAAATATGATTCACTTACGATCGGTGTTCAAAGATGCAGCTATTGAAAGCCACGTATTCTCCTCCATTTTCTCATCTTTATACGAGGTGCGCCGCTTATCGTAAACGTGAGGATTTTCCTCAACACTCAATATTAGAATCTCATCAAATAAAACTTGCTCCATGATGCACAGCACAGAACGAAATAATGCATAGTTATGTCACGGTCTTCTTGCTACAAAATATATGACGACAAAATAGCTTTTAGATGGCAATAGAATGAATCTAGTGGGCTGTGATCGGAAACGTGAACGCCAAAGTTGAAACTTGGCTAACTCTCCGTTCGCGATCCTGGGCTCCGGGAAGCTTTTCGTTAATTGTGAATGCTCACATTTAAATGTATATATTTTAACAATTTTACCATTTTCGTTTTCCTTCCGATACTCGTTTCCGGTTTATTGTGAACCAGCCTTAGCAGATGCTTCTTTGTCCGATGTAAGGAAGTAACCAAGCAACACGAGATCAGAAAATCAAAATCGGTAAAAGTCATGTTAGCTTTTCAGGAACTAATCTTACGCCAGGCCTGCAGAATTGTAGTTCTTGAGAGTTACTGCTATACTCCTCTTTCTTACCCCACCCACCTTTCCTAGCAGTGCGGTAATGACGTTCTAGTTACTCTTGGCTGCATTAACATTCATTCGCGGCGGCAGGAATGCAATACGCTATCAAGAATTACAAATGAACAGATAATAAAATCCTTAGGAACATACCTTTAGAAATTAAGAGGAAAATGAATTATGGAAATAAATAAGTTAAAATACATGTAAAATAAATTTTAAAATGTATGTGTGCATATAATGTAAAAACGTCTCCCTATGTATGTATCGTTCTATTACTAGTAAAGCCGATTAAATCCACTTTTTGTGTAAAATAAGTTAACTACAGTCCCCGACATGTCTTTCCGTGCTCTGTATTTTACTAAAATGAAATAAGTCCGAAATGTTACTTGCAGGTAACAAACAAATTACTTTATTTGAAGAATTTATTATGATTTTTCGTGCATTAATAAAGTTTTAATTCCTGTTTTTACAAAACTTGTATTACTGGTCTTAACTGGTTTTACTAGTAATAGGACGATAAATAAATTGTACGTCGATAAGTGAGTGATAGTTATATGACCGGATGTCAATGCTGTCATTCAACATTGTAACACACTCCAGCCAAATAAATAAATAAATACATAAATACATAAATAAATACACAAATGAACAAATAAATAAATACATAAATAAGTAAATAAATACATAAATAAATAAATACATAAATATATAAATAAATAAATACATAAGTAAATAAATACATAAATAAATAAATACATAAATATATAAATAAATAAATACATAAGTAAATAGATAAATAAATAAATAAATAAATAAATAAATAATTAAATAAGTAAGTAAATACGTAAGTAATTAAATAAGTAAGTAAATAAATAAGTAAATAAATAAGTAAATAAATAAGCAAATAAATAAGTAAATAAATAAATACATAAGTAAATAAGTAAGTAAGAAAGTAAATAAATAAGTAAAAAAAGTACGTAGGTAAATAAGTAGGGCTAAATAAGTAAGTAAATAAGAAAAAAGTAAATAAGTAGGTAAGTAAATAAGTAAACAAACAAACAAATAATAAGCGTACTGGAGTTTAAAGAGAACTGGAACATGGCAAAATCTAAACCAATGAAGGAATACTACTTCCAAAGGAAATGGGAATATGATTATTTTGTTCTTGAAGACGAAAGAATTACTTGTTTACTGTGTCCCATCCAATTTATTTCCACTCGTCCTTTCAATATTAAACCACATTTCAACAAAGTCCATATTAAGAATTATGGAATGCACAAACTTTCGGGTAAGTTCATTATTACGAACTGTATATTGATTATTTATTTAAGTTATATATTGTAAAATTACGGACGTCACTCGTTGTGTTCATTTTGAATTGAAATTAATAGTAACTTTCAAGGTTCATTACTTAAATGCTATAAATTTATGTTTCCATAGGTGACGATAGGAGGAGAGTTTTCGAAAATATAAAACAGGTTAGGTTAGGTGCAAAGAAATCTCAAAGAAACTACCGACAGGAACTGTAGCGTAATTGTAAACCTTGAAACGAGATAACGCATTATAAAAACAATGAATTTATTACAATCCTTTTTGAAAATTACATGCCGCCACTGATGGACCTTTGACGACAAGAGAAGGTAAATAACCCTACGCGGAATTCGATCATCCCTAATAGAAGTGGAGTGAGGCTGACGTCATATTTCCCCTCCTTACGAGTTCTGCAGGCCTGTCTTACGCGAACCCTACCAGAGGTCTGAACAATAAATCGGCGCCATCTCTTCTTAATGCGCGTGCGCATAACCCCCAACGTTACAGCACACGTTTCCGTCTCACACACACACACCCTGATTGTGTGGTCTCAACTTACTTCCAGTGGCAAGTAGTCCTTTGTGAGGGATTAAAGCTAAGTTACGTAATCCTTTGTCTGTCGAATCTTGCACACCACCGAAACAACAAATCTTCATCAGCGTATAATGTCTGGAATGACGTACTTAGCGTTGAGAGGTTGCGCTCAAATAATTACTCCTTATGTTAACGTTCAAATCCTTATAAGGTGCACCACTCAATAGGGCCTAACATTCTATATTGCAGCAGAAGCTCTAACCTTCAACAAACAGCTGTACTACAAAATCAGTATCTAGTATAAAGTTATAAACCATTGTTTTTCTCGGTTACACTACTAAACACACACACTAAAATATGACTTATTGTATTATTATTATTAATTGAAGAATGTTGGGATTTCGCAACAAGCTCTTTTTTACGGTGATGGGTTGTTAACCCTTCGCCCAGCCTCCAAGCTGTAGGACCACCCCTTATCGACTGTCCGTGACTGCTTATCCAATATATTCGCAGCTACCCACCATACTGTATCTGGAGGTATTATGGAGATAGGTTTCGAAGTAATTCCCGAAAAAAACTAAGTATGTGATTATGTCTCGTGACCAGCACATAGTACGAAATGGAAATATAAAAATTGGAAATTTATCCTTTGAAAAGGTGGAAAAATTCAAGTACCTTGGAACAACAGTAACAAATATAAAGGGCATTCGAGAGGAAATTAAACGCAGAAAAAATATAGCAAATGCCTGTTTTTGTTCGTTTGAGAAACTTGCATCATCCAATATGCTCTCAAAAAAGCTGAAAGTTAGAATTTATAACACAGTTATATCACCGGTCGTTCTGTATGGTTGTGAAAGTTACTCTCACTTTGAGATAGGAACAGAGATGAAGGGTGTTTGAGAATAAGGTGCTTAGGAAAATATTTGAGGCTAAGGGGGATGAAGTTACAGGAGAATAGAGATAGTTACATAACACAGAACTGCATGCATTGTATTCTTCACCTGACATAATTCAGTTCTTCTGGCAAAACTCGAAGTTTTTTTATTAATAATATATTGCTAAATGTTTCGGATAATATGCAATACAGTGGTTTATTCTTTAAGGGAGACTGGGACTGAATTTTTGGCCAAAATGGCAAAAATTTTCTATTCCTGGTTTTTTACATAAATGATGAGTGTACACATTTGTCTACATTATTTTTCCATAGCCTATTTAGCCTCCGTCAGCCATTTTTAAAGGTCTGGCGGCCATTTTTAATATGTCGCGTACTGGGGTTTAAAACGTGTAATGCCCACTTTTCCTCAATTGTAAGTAATATGTTTATTTTTCGACTATTACATTCAAATTTCCCTCAATTTCTGTGTAGATTTTTTTTATTGTCATGATGTTGATTTGTACATAAGTTTCAGGCTTTTACTTTAAAGTAATATAAGGAGATATTAAAACGATTTTTGGTTCCAACTTAGTTACCCTTTTCTTGAAGGCATTTAATTAATCAAATTTCGCTTCAGGTAGCCAGAGCTCGAATGAGAGGGTTAGGATGATACATCAACTTTCGAGAAAAGTTACTTGAAATTCTTTTGATGAAATCATAAAATGATTCAATCTGTAGCATATCTTGAAGCTGTGCATTTGATGTGGTATAGTCAGCACCAGTGACTTTTAAGCAGACTGATCGTTGAATTGCATGTAGTCTTCTGATGATTCTTCGATGAGCGGAATTCCAAATTTCACAACTATATATGTCATCACTGGTCTTATGACGGATGTATAAAGCCTTACTTTGAGGGGAAATTTAAGATACGGAGATCTAATCAGTGGGTATAAGTGAATAAATCTGGCCAGAGCTTTGTTTCTTGCATATTCTACATGTTCACTGTAGCGCAGATGTTTGTCGAGAATCACTCCTAGATATTTAACTTCATTCTTGTAGTCAATGTTTTCTGAGAAGAGACGAAGGAAATCTGGTTTTTTTGGTTCTCTGTTAGATGCTTCAAAACATATCTCCTCTGCTATGTTTCGATGCTTTTAGGAACTAATACTACCGTAATTAACCAAAGATGGAAATGAAAGTAGCCTATGGAGAAAATATCCAAAAAGAGGCTGGACATAGGAATCTGCAATGCTGTTGGAGAGTACAATATGGGATGCAGTGTCATGCAACACCGCAAGACCACTGTCAGAAGGATCTTCCAAGAGTAGCAAAACAGATTGCAGAGAGGCTGAACAAGAGGGTAAGAGGTCTAATAGGCTGATTCTAAAGAGGGTTTCCAGGATGTCAAAAACAAGGAAGCAGAAAGCCAAGAAGAAGAAGGAAAGAAAGAACTACTGTGCTGGGGAGTTCTGAAACACTCAAGATGAAAGAAAAATCAACATTTTTTTAAATAAATTGCATTTCTCTAAACGATACATTTCACCATACAAATGGTCCTCGCGGTTTCCATTTGCTCCAATTTACATGAAATTTCACACGAATACTTTCCATGCATCAATACATAAAACTGAGCATGGAATTGGCTTTATTAAATACTTTTCGTGTAATGAATTTTTAACTTAAAAAAAATACAGAAATTTAACGAAAAAAAAAATGTTCAAAATGAAATTTTTTATGTTCTTCACCAAATGCTCAGATTTAAAAATAAATGCGTAGTTTTATTAATTATGGAATATAAATCCTTCACAAAAAATGTTGAAAACAAAATTTCAATTATAGTCCCGCAAGGGGTATTTTTTATTTTTGCATGATTTAGTTTGACTATTTCGTTTATATGACGTCATTCCATTTTCGACCAATGAAGTGTAATGAAATTTTGAATTCCAACCAATCACAGTCATACTTTGCGATAATTTTTGCAGCTAGATTTATCGCTATCAATTTATCGCATGGTCGTTCTTTTGTTTAGTCGTTGTCGCCAACTGTTTCCCCGTAAATTGATGATCATGAATACATTAAGATGCAACTACACCGTTAAACTTTTCTTTTAAATTTAAAGCAATAATGCAAGATTGATATTTAATATTAATTAATATATTGACGCAGTGAAGACGACGTTCAAAACGGCGCTCTATGTAGACATAAAATCTTCATGCATCTTAATTGAACGTACCTTTTAAACTTGATTCTTTCAATATTCTTCCCAGATTGCAAGCATACGCGATTGAAATATTGAACTGTGCAGATGCAACTTTAGTTCCATTACACACTAAAGCGAGAATGTGTTTGTCGAACTATAAAAAATGCTTTCGTGTAGCACTGATTGTGTGTAACGGTCAAAATAAAGCACAGCTGACATTGGTCCTGCTACCACAGGTAACTTAACCTATAATAAGTAGACTATAAAATTTGTATTTCGTGAATGAAATTAAACAATTAATAGAAAGTCAGATGTTCAAGTTTATGTAACATCATCACATATCAAACCCAAAGACCTTGCATAATAATAATAAGGTCTTTGATGAAACGGCTTTCGGTATGGCGTAATAAAATTCGTGTTTTAATTAGGCCTCTCTATACAGAGATGGCTTCACTGTGTAGCAACATGTCTCGCTGTGAATACATAAGCATTGGTATATAGCTGTCCCCACTGTTACTGTTAAATTAAATTATGATTTCAGCAAATATTGAAAATGTATTTATGTTATAATAATAAGAGAAAAGTGTAGTACATGTAATTAACACTGTTAAACCTGTATTTCGCTTTTCGCCATTGGCATTACCGAATATTAACATCGAATTTCTTTATTGCAGTAATCGATATTTATCTACGAGTATTTCAACTTCACAATGTCTGAATAGGTTAAGTATTCGTTAATATACAATTATTAACATTTTGTGATAGAATTTTTTGGGATGTATTATTTATATTTTTATTTTATTCACTAAATAGTCCTAATAAATGTCACTCGAGGTCTGAGATTTCCCAGATAAATCCACTCGCTTCGCTCGTGGATTTATCGGCGAATCTCAGACCTCTCGTGACATTACTACAGATAAAATGAGAAAAAAGTATTAAAGGAACTAATATATAAAATTTCTAGAAATGTGCTACAAATGTTTATATATACTTAGAACCAACCCAAAAAACTTGAAAACTATTGAATCACAACTATAGAAAATGTCAAATTCAGTCGCAGTATTTCTTAACATTGTGACGCCACTATCTTCTTCATTGTCGACCCTTCCAAAGTCCTCTGGTATGTCTGTTGTGGAAAATAGAAAGTTTAATTTCAGACCAGACAGCGATATTGCACTGGAATCTATCACTTGACGCTGCTGTCAAAATCACAGAATATATATCCGAGTTCTAGATTAAATTCTTCATTAAGACAAAGGATGTAGGAGAATGTCGTCGCTTTGACCACAACAGCGGAATGCATCGTAAATCACACGTCACTTCTGAAGTGCAAAGTGTGCAGCTGTAATTTGAATGCATCTGCAATTCTTGTCAGGTCAGAACTTTGAGCTTTCATCCAGAGTTCAGCGGATGGCATTCTGTTAGTCTGACTGAGAAGTTTGCATTGTTCAGCAATTAAAGTTAAGATATTCGGTGTTTGGAAGTTTTAAAATGCGTTTTATGCCATGTCACAAATAGTACAAGACCTATGGATTATTTTTTAACATCGAATTAAGTATTTTTAACAGATCATATATAAATGCAAACAAGAATATATAAGATTGTTCAAAAGTAAGTTATATTTTCGGGAAATGCCTGTTATTATTCGGTTGAGAAACTTTTATCATCCAGTCTGCTGTCGAAAAATCTGAAAGTTAGAATTTATAAAACAGTTATATTACCGGTTGTTCTGTATGGTTGTGAAATTTGGACTCTCAATTTGAGAGAGGAACAGAGATTAAGGGTGTTTGGGAATAAGTTGCTTAGGAAATTATTTGGGGCTAAGAGGGATGAAGTTACAGGAAAATGGAGAAAGTTACACAACACAGAACTGCACGCATTGTATTCTTCACCTGACATAATTAGGAACATTAAATCCAGACGTTTGAGTTGGGCAGGGCATGTAGCACTATGGGCGAATCCAGAAATGCATATAGAGTGTTAGTTGGGAGGCCGGAGGGAAAAAGAACTTTAGGGAGGCCGAGACATAGATGGGAAGATAATATTAAAATGGGATTTGAGGGAGGTGGGATATGATGATAGAGACTAGATTAATCTTGCTCAGGATAGGGACCAATGGCAGGCTTATGTGAGGGCGGCAATGAACCTCCGAGTTCTTTAAAAACCAGTAAGCAAGTAAGTAAGTTACATTTTCAAATAGACGTAACATTTTTTAAGAAGTAAGTTATACAGAAAATGGTAACACATTTGTATGTATCGAACACTCAACTGTTTAGGTTAACATGGTAACAGGATTTGTTTATATGTCAAAAGGAAATTTACTTTTTAGGATTCATTCAGACGAAGCCACTTTTAGTGGCGCGTTAAGCCTGATTCACAATAAACCGGGAACGGAAACGAGAACGAGAACGGAAATACATTTATTTTAACATAATTTAGATTCTCGTTCTCGTTGTCGTTTCCGTTCCCGGTTTATTGTGAACCAGCCTTTAGTGTCGCTGCTAAAATTTTGTAGAGAATTTTTCAGCACTCCAGTGAACATGGACATAGAAAGAGATATATTTTTGGCAAATTTGCTCATACGGAGAAAGAATAGACGTAAAAATAGAAGAAGAGTCTAGGTTCATCCATTAGTTTGGAAAGACTGAATCGGGGACTATTCCATACCTTGTTTGATGACTTACATAGGGACGATAAAAAATATTAATTTAAAATTACGCAAAAGAGGAACGATATGGTATAAAACATATTTTTGTTTACTTTTTAAAAATTCAGAATTAAATATAATAGGCACCAAACATGAAATCAATCGTAGCAGGTACGAGTAATTCAGCCAATATACTAGAAATGGGTGTCTGTAGGGTAAAGGCAAAGTCAAAGGCAGTGGTGGAACTGAATCCAGGTTCGAACCTGAGATCAGCCAATTTTTCATCTCTTTGTTAATATTTTATTTAGTACATTATTTTATTTTAACGCGAAATAAAAGGGATTTTACTACATAAATAATATATCCGTAATTGGCACTAGTCCAGCAATTTAGTAGTCTATGGTTATATTATTGAACATTAAATTCAGACGTTTGCGATGGGCAGGGCATGTAGCACGTATGAGCGAATCCAGAAATGCATATAGAGTGTTAGTTGGGAGGCCGGAGGGAAAAAGACCTTTGGGGAGGCCGAGACGTAGATGGGAAGATAATATTAAAATGGATATGAGGGAGGTGGGATATGATGATAGAGACTGGATTAATCTTGCTCAGGAGAGGGACCAATGGCGGGCTTATGTGAGGGCGGCAATGAACCTCCGAGTTCCTTAAAAGCCAGTAAGTAAGTAAGTAAGTAAGTAAGTAAGTAAGCAGGGGCGGATGCAAGGGGGGGATTAAGGGGATATATCCCCTCCCGAAATTTTGAGAAAAATACGAAACAAGAAACAAAAATAATATTAATTTTAATTCGTGAATATACATAGGAATTAGAGAGTTTTCCACGTAAATTCTCTTTGATAAAGTGTTAAATTCCAAGAACTGCAGGAAGACAAACACAGCGTTCTTACTTCAAGACAGAGAGTCATGAACAGGGAACGGATTTATATGGACTAAAAATATATGAAATATGTAAATATATATATGTAGTTATTTTTACCAAAATATGGAATTAAATATGGATTTTTACCAAAATATGGAATTAAATATGGACTTAAAATTATAAAAAAATGACTATGTACGTTAAATATTGGTACATTTTAATCAAACTAAACAAAAAATATAATGGACGTACCTTATCTTCCAATGTAGTTTCAACAAAACACAATTTTTATTGTCTGTTACCATAACAATAGGTTACAAACATTTCTTTCAAGTGCTGAAAAGTGAATCTTCTTCTATTGTCTCTGAGGATAGATTTATACTGACTAAAAGAGCGTTCGACGTCACAAGAAGTAACTGGTACATAATTCAATTTCACAATGTCTGCTGGGGATAAGTCCAAGTTAATCTTCACTGTTGATTCACCACTCATCACAGCAACAACCTTTTGTAGTTCTTCATATCCAGGGTTTTTTGAAAGTACAGTGTCCACCTTAGCTCTTACTGCATCTGCAACTTTACCTCTACCACGATTCAGTTGTTCCACAGTACTATTTATAATTTCAAAACTTTCAGATAGTGAAAGGTGCCTATTTTGGAGACTTTTGAGCGTTTTTATGATGCATGAAAATGTATGCTGAATGTGAGCTAAGTCATTCTTCACACTTATGTCACAGGTAACTGTTTTCGCAGTATCAATTGAGACTGCATCTTCAGAGTCCAATGCAAGGAGAACATTGTTAATAGAGTCTATATGTTCGGCATAATATTCAACTGCTTCTAGCCATGTACCCCATCTAGTTAAAATTGGCTTTGGTGGCAATGGAATTTCAGGGTACATTTCTTTCAACACGTTAACTCTACTGGGAGCTTTGAGAAATACTTTTTTCACTGATGAAATCAACAAATCTACTTTAGGGAAATTGTCTCTGACCACTTCTGCCACACGATGAAATGCATGCGCCACACAAGTAAAATGAGTCAATTTAGGATATACAACAGATAATGCTTGTCCAGCTTTGACCATATAAGGGGCAGCATCGCTAATAAAGAATAACACATTATCGTACATAATACCCTTTGGCCACAGGATACCCATAGCTTCGTTGAACAGTTTAACTATAGTTTTGTTATTGCACTTTTCTAGAACATCACAATGTAAAAGAATTCGTTCAGAATATTGTTCACTTAACAAACCGATAACTACATTACCAACAAGTCTACCTTCTTTGTCGGGAGTCTCATCAATGGAAACCCAAATTGAACTATCTTTAATTTCATCTCTTATCTTCTGTATTGTCTCATCGTAGATGGATGGAGCATACGTCTTCCTAAGTGTTGACTCATCCGGGATTGTATGTTGAGTATATTTTTCAAGGAATTCCCTGAAGACCTTATTCTTTAGTTTGTAGAGAGGAATATCAGCAGAGATGAGAGAACGGCACAGGTCGATGTTAAACTCAGATCTTACATTCGATGTTGTTGGTTGTGTTAAAAACAATTGTCTCTGCTTGGAATTTAGTTGTTTGTTGGCCTGATGTTTACTAGTTGTAATGTGTTGTTGCACCAGGAACTTTTGTGTAGATGATACTGCACACTGACACAAATTACAAAATAATATTTTATTGTCAGTTGATAAACCATCTTCTTTAAATTCTGAAATGTAACTTGTTAGTTTTGATTTTAAATTGACTGAATGACGTACTTTTGGCATATTTACCGTCTTTATAGTATGATTTACAAAACTGAACCTATGTGTACTCTGACTGGCATTTAACTGTTGAGCTGCACAACTGAAGCCTGTTAAAAATTTTAAATTAAATTAATACAGTTTTGTAACTTACTTTCCCATTGTTGATAGGACTGCTAATTTTCAAATAACTCTGATGTTAAAGGGATTACTGAACATGTGTTTAAATCTCTATTGTTGAAATGTATTTTTAAAAGTTAATGGAATTTTGTTTTGTTTTATTGTTAAACCTAATATAATATGGACTGTTTTATATGAAATATGGAAAATATATGGAAATTAACGAAAATATGTACTAAACTCTAAAATATGGAAAAATATGGAAAATAAAAGTAGGATTTTTCAACCCTACACATTGTGAAACATAAAGATAATGCAAAATATAAATTATATTAGCTTTATAAGTAAATATGTATTTACATATAAATCCTTTCCCTGGTCATGAAGAGTATTTTAGGCTTTTAATTTTCCTTCTCTTCTTAGACTATTGCATTGCTCAGCTCAAGGACAGGTTTTTAAATCATAAGGGAATCCTAAAGTCCATACAAACTTTTCTGCCTCAAAACATAGTGCGAGCATCAGATGAAGACTTAGAAACTGCTGTTGAGCCTATAGTAAATCAGTGGCCAAATGATGCTGATGCATCACCAGAGTCTTTCTTCAATGAATTGAAGATGTGGAGAAGAAATTTCCTTGATCAGAAAAATCTTCACCTAATACCTACTGACTTTATATCATCTTTGAACAGGTGCAATGAAATTATTTTTCCCTGCACTCACAAGACGCTGAAACTTTTCTGCACATTGCCTGTAACTACAGCAACACCAGAACGGTCATTCTCAACATTGCGGTATTTGAAGACTTACTTGAGGAGCACGATGGGAGCAGACAGATTAAATGGACTGGCCTTGATGTATATACATAAAAATGTAGAAGTAAAAGCTCATGAAGTACTGGATGAAATGTCTAAGAAGCCTCGTCGCCTTTTTCTGCAAATGTCATTCAGTCATTGTTTTTGTATTGCAGTCATTGTAAATGTTAAAATTAAAAAAAAAATATGGTTTATTTAACAACGCTCGCAATTGCCGAGGTTATATCAGCGTCGCCGGTGTGCCGGAATTTTTTCCCCTCAGGACTTCTTTTACATGCCAGTAAATCGACTGATATGAGGCCTGTCGCATTTAAACACACTTAAATGCCATCGCGCTGGGTTAGGGTAGAACCCGCAACTTCGAGCACAGAAGGCTATACCGACTACGCTACTCAGGCCAACTTGTAAATGTTTGTGACTCGGAAACAAATTGTGAGTATATAAACTTATTTCTCATTACTCCATTTTTACTATCTCCTCAAATCCCTCCCCGAAAAAAAATCCTGCGTCCGCCCCTGTAAGTAAGTAATTAAGTAAGTAAGTAAGTAAGTAAGATTATATTATTATTATCATTATTATTATAATTATTTAACGACGCTATCTCAACTACTAGCGTCGATGGAATTGGTGATAGAGAGATGATATTTGGCGAGATGAGGCCGAAGATTAGCCATAGATTACCTGACATTCGCCTTACGGTTGGGGAAAACCTCGAAAAACCCAACCAGATAATCAGCCCAGGTATTATTATTATTATTATTATTATTATTATTATTATTATTATTATTATTATGTAGAGAACAAAGTAGCAAGTAGCACAGACAATAACCTGTAGGATTAGACAAGGATGTCCTGTCACAGTCACTTGAACTTGTATAGTACAAAGGGCGCACCCGAGCGGCCTGCGTGCAAGGACAGTCTCAGCCCTGTCCTCCCTAAAGGCGTAATAATAGATATATGGTCATATATTCACGGTTTTTATGATCATAAATGCTAGGCTTTTTAGATATTTTTCCGTCATAAACATCCGGGCCCTAGTGATAACAATATATTTTGTTCGAAGTATTGTTCTCTCAAGGGGTATTAGAATCATTAGCATCACGGAAAACATATGAAAATTTGTAATACAAATAGGTTTGTGCGAGATCGTGCATATTTCCTTGGTTTCCGTACAAAACCAATCCGCGGAAAGTCTAAAATTCCACATTCAGTATTCTCAACCTAACACACATAACAATTTCCCCTCTTCTTACCGCTTAAGTGACATATTGATTTTACTGCTTTAGGCTTTTAACATATTATTTTTAGAGACGTTCAATATAGTAATAATTATAAACTGGAAACTTACCACTGCAATTTCACCTAAATTGCACTGTTAATTAATGTTTTTAAATATTTGCAAAAATTAAGTAAACTCTACAACTCCACTAAAGTTACTGCATTCGTGATGCAAGTAACATTAAGGAAACCGTGAAAAAATCAACAAGATTCCAGACTCATCATAGACTGGGGGAAAAAAAAAAGACAGACGTATATCACGGCCTGCTGGAGTATAGTAAACACAGAAAACATTTTAAAGCAACAATGTTGAAGATAGATATTTTTATTTTGCAAATTTGCCGTCATTGAACAGAAACCAAGATGGAGATTTCATTGCAACTAATTAGAAATTCCTCTTTCAGGTATGTAATAAACGATCTTCGCACAAAATAATGTACGATACACGAGCGGTAGGTTTTCTTTCAATTCTCGGAAATTAAAAAAAGCTCAACTACGTTTCGCTTTTTCAAACTTTTCCTCGAACATGAAAACTTCAACATACAGCTCTTGTAACGCATATTACTATTGTTCCAAGTATTGTTCTCTCAAGGGGTATTAGAATCATTAGCACCACGGAAAACATATGAAAATGTTTAATACAAATAGGTTTGTTTCACCATACTGTGCAAATTATTGCACAGAATTTTGTCAAAAGTGGCATATCTCGCCCTCAAAGGTGCTAGGCAATAATATTCAAAAGAAAAATATGAGTAAGAAGTTAAAGACTTGAACGAAATAAATACATTGAAGGAACACAGATTTTTAAATGATTGATTAAATGGTAAACTTACTAGTGTTAATTATATAAGCACGTATCGCTTACAGCTGTTTCGATGTATACTGAACACCATCATCAGAGCCTACTAGATCTCAGCATCATCTCGACATCGCTGCCTGTTTCTAGGGGTGCTTTTGCGTGTTGAAAAGTGGAGTCAAATAGTGTGTGTGTTCTGAAATTGATCTGTGTGTTGAGAATTTTATCAGGGTGTGTTTTTAGTTTGTCTGTATATTTCGTATTGTTCTAGTGTGTTGAGTTTTTGGTTTTTGGGTTGTATGTGTAGGATTTCCATGTCCGTATTTATGTTATTGTATGCATGGTTAGCATTAGTTATGTGTTCGGCATATGTAGATGTATTGTGTCCTCTGGTCATTGCTTTAATGCAGCGTTTCTCAAACTTTTTTGAAGTGGGGACCACTTTTTAAGGTCAGAACCGTTCCGCGGACCACTTTACTCTTGTTCCTTTCGAAAGCAAATTTATCATTTTTATAGCATATTTTAATACCAGTATACTTATATTTTAAAATTGAATTAAGTTTCGGTACTTTGGTCCTCTGTTATGAATTCGGGTGGTTCCTGGATGGGTTACAGGCGCGGCGCCAGATGTGCAGGGAAAAGATGGCGAGAAACACCACGTGTATAGTGCTTTAAATTCCTCTTTTGTTGCTGAGAGTAGAGTGAGAAGTCGATAGACGGGTAGGATAATAAATTTCATAAAATGTCAGTACTGGGAGAAAAAGTGAAATTCGTTTGTCATATGTCATTTCCAAACTCTGAGATTTTAAGCTATAGTGTGATACACAATTCGTTTGAATTTTATTTTTTCTTCTGTGTTTTTTGAAGGCCCACAAGGGCAGACCTCGATGACCACAGGTGGTCCGCGGACGACAGTTTGAGAAACGCTGCTTTAATGTATTCTATGTAGCGTGTTTGGAATGATCTGCCTGTCTGTCCAATGTAGAACTTGTCGCAACTATTGCATGTAAGTTTGTATACGCCTGTGTGGTTGTATTTATTTGTTTGTGTGTTGAGATGTCTTTGTAGTGTGTTTTCTATTCTGTATGCTATGTTGTATTTATGCTTTCTGAATGAAGATGCGATCTTATGTGTGCTTTTGTTTTCGTATGTTAGTATGATGTATTTCTTGTGTTCCTGTGTTTGTGTTGTGTTTCTGTGTTTGTTAAGTTTTTGTTTTGTCTTCCTTATGCTGATGTCTATTATGTTTGGATTGTAACCATTTTCTTGTGCTATGTATTTGATTGTGTTCACTTCTTATATAATTAACACTAGTAAGTTTGCCATTTAATCAATCATTTAGGGGAGAGTCGGGTAGTATCGGACATCGGGTAATATCGGACAGTGAGTTTCTTTCATCTACTACACGATGATAGTACCTGATTGACATGGTTGTTTCTGTGATGTCGCATAGAGAAACGTAACCATGTCAATCAGGTACTATCTTCGTGTGGTAGATGAAAGAAACGCACTGTCCGATATTACCCGATGTCCGATACTACGCGACTCTCCCCTATATTTCAGTGTTAAAAGTAGTGTACGCAAGATTCAAGATGGACAGATTTTTACTTCGCGTCTAGGTGTCATGCAATAGATGAAGATAAAAATGTAAAGTTTAACGTTAACATTGTATATAAAAGCATTTAGTAGTAGAGAAGAAACACAAATTAGGTTTTATAAAACAATGACACGGCCAACGTTACTCCACGCCACTGAAATCCGGGCTCTAAAAGAAGAAGACAAATAACGTCCTCAAAGAACGGAGATGGAATTCTTAAGAAATACATTTTAAAAGACAAGAGAAATAATGACATTAGAACACAGAAGAGTGTGCTTCTTGGAGATAAACTCGAAAAAAAAATGTCTGTCATTATAATGTCTCCAAAAAGAGTTCTACCGCAGAATGTTCAAGAAATATCGTTCACTACGGTATGGTCCAATGTGAAAATTATCCACTGCTAGAAATGTCACAGGGCTGAGTGATTCAATGAAGATATAAAATAGTATATTATGAAGCAAGTTTATAATGTTATAATTTATGCATGAGTTAATTTTTAGGGAACGAGCGAAGCGTGTTTCCCAATTTTGACGAATGCAATAATTGTGTAACATTATAAGGCCCAATTGTATAAAACTCCCTGACTAAAGATCAACTTTGATCGAAGATCGGAAAGTGAACCGAGTTCAGACACTTCTTCTATTGTATAAAACTTTTCTGCGATCAAATTACCTTAGTTCAAATGCAATCTAAGATCACGTGAAAAAAATTTGGCAACATCGCATAAACAGGTGAATTATATGATGCACGGACCATGTTGTACATGTTTGTTCAGTGTTGCCAATCTAGCGACTTCAACTCTTTTTCAACGACAATTTCTTTTAACTTTTATATTGCTTAAATAGGGTTTTAGCGACCTTTTTAGCACCCCATAGTGACAAAATTTAATCTTTCTTTGTTAATAATGAGAAATCTAGCTACTTTCCAACTACTTTTTGGCGACTTTCCGTACACTCTGTTGGAGACACTGGTTTGTTTTGTGTATTGTAAATAATGGCGGACAATAAGAAGAAGGTTGACTGTTCCCCAAATTGTTATCATGTTATGGTGTTTGATACTGCTAAACATAATAAAGCTTTATAAAACGACAATTTTCGTTTAGTAATACAGTTAATTGAAAATTTATGAATGTACCCATCATATCCATTAAATGCCATCGACCTGGGCCCGGATCGAACCCGTAACCTCGAGCACAGAAGGCCAGCGCTATACCAACTACCTACCCAGACCGACCATGAAAACTATCCAAAACAATTTTGTTCGCTATTTCACTTCTTTGGAATGTACATTTTCATACTTCAAATGGATGTAGTTTAATTCTGATTACAAATATATTAAAGAAAAATATAGCTTTCAAAATTATTTTTTTCATCAAAGAATTTCTTTTACAAATTTCTGTTTAGAAATCTAGTAACGTTTGTTCTAAAGTTGACTCCTGAAGTTAACAGACGAATGTAGCGGAGGAGAATTTGGATTGGTTTGTGTTACATAAATATTCATTTTACATTCAAATCAATTCTTCCGTAAGTTTATTCCTCTTGATTCAACACTAACTTTTTTATGCCAAATATTAATCAATCTGGATGGAATTTTTACTGCAAATATTTGTGAGGTAGCTGCTAAATTAAAATACCTGGGAGCAACAGTAACAAATATAAATAACACTCGAGAGGAAATTAAACGCAGTATAAATATGGGAAATGCCTGTTATTATTCAGTTGAGAAGCATTTCTCATTTAGTCTGCTGTCAAAAAATCTGAAAGTTAGAATTTATAAAACAGTTATATTACCGGTTGTTCTGTATGGTTGTGAAACTTGGACTCTCACTTTGAGAGAGAAACAGAGATTAAGGATGTTTGAGAATTAGGTTCTTAGGAAAATATTTGGGGTTAAGAGAGTTGAAGTTACAGGAGAATGGAGAAAGTTACACAACTCAGAACTGCACGCATTGTAAATCCAGACGTTTGAGATGGGCAGGGCATGTAGCGCGTATAGGCGAATCAGAAATGCATATAGGGTGTTAGTTGGGAGGCCAGAGGGAAAAAGATCTTTGGGGAGGTCAAGACGTAGATGGGAGGATAATATTAAAATGGATTTGAGGGAGGTGGGATATGATTGTAGAGACTGGATTAATCTTGCTCAGGATAGGGACCGATGGCGGGCTTATGTGAGGGCGGCAATGAACTTCCGGGTTCCTTAAAAGCCATTTGTAAGTAAAGGTGAAGGTATCCCCGTAACATGTCATAAATGCACTTGGGGGGGCATGGAGGTAGAGCCCCATGCTTTCCATGACCTCGGCACTAGAATGAGGTGGTGTGGTCGGCACCACGCTCTGACCGCCTTTTACCCCCGGGAAAGACCCGGTACTCAATTTTATAGGAGGCCGAGTGAACCTCGGGGCCGTTCTGAAAGTTTGGTAACGAGAAAAAATGTTGTCACCATCTGGGATCGAACCCCGGACCTTCCACTCTGTAGCCAGCTGCTCTAAGTGTTAATATGATATTATACAAGTGTTAAAAGAGTGTACCAAAGAATAATATGTTGTATTCTATTGGATACGTCGTCAATTTAAGGTTTAACTGAAGTCCTCAAGACATAGCTTCCACATGCCCATAATGTCGTAATTTCCCACTGGAAAGGTAATTGTAATTTACCTTTTTTTTAATTTGGCGCAATTTAAACAGAAGGACATCCTGTTAAAATTTATTAGAAAAAAGAAACGACGGGAATGTATTCTGATGACATACAGAAAACAATGGAAAAATAC
The DNA here is from genome assembly GCF_040183065.1 of Periplaneta americana. Taxonomy (NCBI): domain Eukaryota; kingdom Metazoa; phylum Arthropoda; class Insecta; order Blattodea; family Blattidae; genus Periplaneta; species Periplaneta americana. The sequence continues at coordinate 28,357,357 of NC_091122.1, read as the reverse complement.
AGACGTGGACAAATTATTAGCAAAATTTACGATTTTTGTGACATATTTTTACAAAATTTGACTTCTCAATTTAGACTTACTTACTTACTTACTTACTGGCTTTTAAGGAACCAGGAGGTTCATTGCCGCCCTCACATAAGCCCGCCAGCGGTCCCTATCCTGAGCAAGATTAATCCAGTCTCTATCATCATATCCCACCTCCCTCAAATCCATTTTAATATTATCTTCCCATCTACGTCTCGGCCTCCCTAAAGGTCTTTTTCCCTCCGGCCTCCCAACTAACACTCTATATGCATTTCTGGATTCGCCCATACTTGCTACATGCCCTGCCCATCTCAAACGTCTGGATTTAATGTCCCTAATTATGTTAGGTGAAGAATACAATGCGTGCAGTTCTGTGTTGTATAACATTCTCCATTCTCCTGTAAGTTCATCCCTCTTAGCCCCAAATATTTTCCTAAGCACCTTATTCTCAAACTTTTTAATCTTTGCTGTGGTCGTGCCAGAGAATCAGTCCCATTCCGAGGCTTATTTGAAGGATTCGTAACAAGCTATTTTTTACGGTGATGGGTTGTTAGCCCTTCACCCAACCCCCAAGCTGGAGGATCACCCCTCATCGGTTGTCCGCGACTGCTTATTCAATATATTCACAGCTACCCTCCATATCTGGAGGCCGTCTCCTCGATCCGCAAACCTGAGGACGCGCCACGCCGTGGTGATTACTGTTGATATTTTTATGATTATAGTACTCAGAAATATGTAAAAATGTCAATTGTAATCCAAATTGAAAAGTCAAATTTCGTAAAATTATACCATAAAAATCGTCTGTTTTGCTAATAATTTGTCTACGTCTGTAAAAGTCTAGGATAAAATGTAAATAATTCAGGCTCAATGTTTATCGATTTGAAGAAGGAGAAATTAAAATATTATGAATTTTAATGTGAATTAATAACATGACATTTAAAAATATAGTTGGTGCCTTAAAATTATGAGTACTGTACGTCAACTTCAATAAATGTTTTAAGCGATTCTGATTATAATGGTAGACAGTAATTTTTGACCATATATTGTGCCGTATCTGTGTAATGGTTATTTCTACTTCGAAATCATAACACCATTATAGTGATAATTACTAGTGGGCTTTGATTTGTTTTCACCGAGGGACAAAATATACATGTTATGCGGTGATGGCGCGTTGTAGTTATTAAACAGCATCAATTAATAAATCATTTCAAATCTCGCAGAGTTTATTCAGGTCGCTAAAACAAGTTGATCTATCAATTTTGTCTCCTAACTTGATTTATACAATTACAGGACGTATAAAAACTTCCGCTACATTCGGAAATGTGTACGCGATATATTATCCACACGCACAGCAGCACAAATTCAGAAGTGATCTGCTCTTTATTCTATTCCGTGAAACATTTCACGTCTCCGATGAGCGGTGCATTGTAATAAAATACAAGCATTTGCATTTTGTTGAAGAGACTGCTGCTAAAAAAATAGGACACGGTAATTTCTCCAAATTTTTTCTTCTACTTTAACTTCAAAAAAAATATTTTGTATTAATTTAAATTATTTAAAACTAGCCGTACCCGTGCGCTCCGCTGCACCAGTTAGAAATAAATATAAAGGAATTACATAATTAAAATAGGACGTTTCATCCAGGGAAAATTCGTGTTTGATAGAAGAATGAATCGTTTAACATGTTACTTAATTTAAATTGTATTTAACTAATTAAAATGCGGTCATTTTGGTCAAGAGACACTCATTTGGTGCAATGACAATTCCTTTAACATGTTTCTTAATTGTTATTACATGCAACCATAGCTTAATGAAGATTGACATATCATTTAGTTTTACTTGCTATATGTTTCAGAAGTTACTGTAATAACATTGTAGAATTATGTCCATCTAGAGAAACTATAGCCTACTTTCCAATGGTGAAATAATAATTAAACAATTAATTAGCTTCCCATATTACTTCATACAAACACAGAAACATTCTCTTAGGCTATGTTTAATAGCTTTCGATTGTTCTTGTCCAAGGCCCCTTATAGACGAAGTCATTTGTTTTTATTTCAGTACAGCGCCTTAGATGGCGTTGTTATTGTAATTTTTAAACTCATTTATCTCATTAAATATCAGTCCTATCAAAATTTTGTATAGAATAAAACTTATCGGAAATTATTTTTAAAGAAACTTTTGTTATGTAATATTGTTCATGAAAAGCAATAATAACCGAGATATTTCGATTTATTTAATTCAGGCCCCCTTATAACCCCCCTTTTAAATAAAGTATTTTGAATGCCATATAGCCTAAAATCTAAGTTACAACGAACTTAATTTATATTTAAATTTTCATATAAATCGGTTCAGCCATTATCGCGTGAAAAGGTAACAAACATACAGACAGACAGACAGACAGACATACATACAAACAAAAATTTAAAAAAAGCGATTTTCGGTTTCAGGGTGGTTAATTATATATGTTAGGACAAATTATGTTTGGAAAATCGAAAATTACCAGAAAAATTTTGGCTACAGATTTATTATTAGTATAGATTAGACAATAATACGGGTAACTAGAAAGAAAAATCTTTACTGCTACTATACTAATGTACAAAGGAAACAAAAGACGATCCAAAACCTGCATCAACACATAAAAGAAATACATACAAAGCTACACTACACATTAGAAATTGAAAACAACAAACCCATAAATTTTCTAGACATCACAATAACAAACGTTCACAACAAACACACATTCAAAGTCTACATTATATTTTGACATTATAGTAGAGGAGTTTTCGTCTGCAATATAGTCAGAACTGATTTTCTTAATATATCTTCTGTTTTTCTTATTAGACATTTAAAACAGATGTTATTTTGTTTCTACTGTAAATTTTCATAAAAACTGTAAGGACTTATCGGCTAAAAATCCTCAATTTATTTTGTACTAGCCCTACCCGTGCGCTCCGCTGCACCCGTTAGAAATAAATATAAAGTAATTACATAATTAAAATAAGACATTTGATCCAGGGAACATTCGTGTTTGATATAAGGGTAAATCGTTCATTATGTTATTTAATTTAAATTGTATTTGCATAATTAAAATGCGATCATTTTGATCCAGAGACCACTCATTTGGTCATAAAAATTATTTTAGGAAATACAGGAAATGAATGTACAGAATAGCCTATCAAGTTTTCTGTGCATAACAAGCTATTTTAATCTTACCTGTCCTCGATTCACTCAGAAGTTACTGTAATAACATTATAGCATTATATCCATCTACACTTTCCAATGGTGAATTAATAATTAATTATACAAATCGGTTAATTTAGCTTCCGGTATTACTTCATACAAACGCAGAAACATTATCTGTAGGCTATCTTTCATAGCTTTCGATTGTTGCTGTCCAAGGCCCCTTATAGATGAAGTCATTTGTTTTTTAATTCAATACACGGCCTTAGATGGCAGTTATTCTAATTTTAAAACTCATTTATCTCATTAAATATCAGTCCTATCAAACTTTTTCAAGGAATAAAACTTATCGGAAATTATTTTTAAAGAAACGTTTGTTATGTAACATTTTTCACAAAAATCAATAATAAGCGAGATATTTCGATTTATTTAATTCAGGCCCCCTTATAACCCCCCTTTTAAATAATGTATTTTGAATGCCATATAGCCTAAAATCTAAGTTACAACGAACTTAATTTATATTCCGATTTTCATCGAAATCCGTTCAGCCATTATCGCGTGAAAAGGTAACAAACATACAGACAAACAGACAGACAGACATACAATCAAAAATTTCAAAAGAGCGATTTTCGGTTTCAGGGTGAGTAATTATATATGTTAGGACCAATTATTTTTGGGAAATCGAAAATTACCAGAAAATTTTCGGATACAGATTTATTATTAGTATAGATTATTTTGGTAAGCTGAAGTCTTAATGTAGTACTATTATTTCTTGTTATTCATTCAATAAAGTTCGTTTATGCAAATACAATGTCAAGTAAACTGACGCGTCTGGACCGATCTTAACACTTTGCATGCATTTTTGGATTCTTCCATACGTTCTACATGCCCTACCCATCTCAAACATCAAACCCTCACTGCGGAGCACAGCTATTCTTTGCAGCGTGCAGCATGTTACATTTCGTATTCTCTAAACTATTGAACGTAATTATCAAAAAAACTTGTTGGATAAAACTTGTTCGGATTGATTTCATCTATTACTTATGTGAATCAATGTAATAGGTTCCCTTCTACTCTGTACATCTTGTATAAACAAAGACATGTAATTTATAACTTAAAAAATTGGATTCAGATATAACACAAAAAAGGTGATTGAAGTTAAAAAAATAAAATGCAATTAAAACTGAGAGGTTAGTCGGAAACGAACTAGCGGACTATAGAGAAAAGAAAAGGTTCTAGTGGTGTAATTACAAGGAATCGAAAGCGCTTATTTAACCATTAAAGTTGAGTCTCAGCACAGAAGAGATTAATGAAGGAGAGAACTAGATATTTTGAAAGGATTCACAAATATATTAGGGCTTTGCATTGAGCACAATTTTAACGACTGATTGAATGACTTTGTAACTGCCTTCTTGATTACAAGGCATTGGGTGAGGTCTCCACTTGCTGTAACAGCCAAGTATTCTGTAACCGTTGATCGTGCTTTTGTGCACATCGCTTTACAATTAAACTTAATAACAGGCTACTTTATTTAATTCCGCATTATATTTGACTGACCTTGATTCAATATTTTAGCAAAGACCAAACGTCAATGATTTACAAAATTATTACTTTCGATTTACGGAATTGGAGTGAAAATATATAAATTACTTCTTGAAACAAATGAAAAATGCAATGATTAAAATAAAAAATTATGAATTAGGCCAACTTCACAAATAAAATAAATAATAATGAGAACTATAATCACTTTCATGAAATTATTTATAAAATCTTTTCTCGAGTTAGGAATGGGGTTCACCATCTCTTCGTCTTCGACTACATCGGACACTTATTGATGAATGTTTCTCAGTACACGGCGTTTTGAAAAAATATAGCTTTTCTATTCCTCCACCGTTGCTTTGGACATTAATTTTTACTGCTTGGCGAATTACAATTTTGCTTATCACTTTATATATATATATATATTATATTAGCTAATTTATTTATTTACTTATTTATTTGCTCTCTTATTTACTTACTTATTCACTTAGGTACTTATTACATTTATTTACATACTTCTTTTATGAGGAGTGCTTTGTTTGTGCCATTTTCATTTTAATCTGTGTGTTCTTTTGGAGAGTGGTTGGATCTAATCATAGGTGAGGGGGTAAAACCTACAATGTAGGACTTGTTTTACACAGCACGTACTGTCAGAAGACCCGTGCATTGGAGTTAAGAGAAAATTCTGATTATATAGTACATCTGTATGTACAATATTGCTCAATAAATCCATCTATCTACTTCTTTTATTTACACATTTAATTATTACTTATTCATTTATTTATTTTTTATTTATTTACTTCTTTAATTATGTACTTATTTACTTCTTTAATTATGTACTTATTTACTTCTTTAATTATGTACTTATTTACTTCTTTTGTATGTACGTATTTATCAACACTACAAATGGGTATACACCCGGTGGCAGTGATATACAATAATAACATTACAATAATTATATTAATAAAATTTACAATAATTACAGCAATAAAAAATAAAATAAACGTAAAAAACAAAATAAACGTAATTAACTAATTCATTTATTTACTTATTTCATTAATACTTATTCATTTATATAATTATTTATGTCTTTATTTTATATCAACTGATTTACTTATTTTATTTATTTATTGTTTAATTAATTCATTTACATACTTATTTCTTTATTTTATATCAACTGATTTAATTATTTATTTACTTATTAAATTATTACTTATTCATTTATTTACTCATTTATTAATTTACATATTTATTTATTTATTTACTTGTTTAATTAATACTTATTCATTTACAAACTTATTTATTTTTTATTTTATATCATCTGATTTAATTATTTACTTATTTAATTATTCCTTATTCATTTATTTACTCATTTATTAATTTACTTATTTATTTATTTAATATTAGTTAAGTTATGTCTTTATTTACGCTACTTATTTATTTGCTTATTTATTTACTTAAATATTTCTTTACCTATATATTTATTTCTTTATCTATACATTTCTTTACTTATATATTTATCTACTTACATATTTATCTACTTACATATTTATCTACTTATATATTTATCTACATATATATTTATCTACTTATATATTTATCTACTTATATATTTATCTACTTATATATTTATCTACTTATATATTTATCTACTTATATATTTATCTACTTATATATTTATCTACTTACATATTTATCTACTTACATATTTATCTACTTATATATTTATCTACATATATATTTATCTACTTATATATTTATCTACTTATATATTTATCTACTTATATATTTATCTACTTATATATTTATCTACTTATATATTTATCTACTTATATATTTATCTATTTATATATTTATCTACTGATATATTTATCTACTTACATATTTATCTGCTTATATATTTATTTACTTACATATTTATCTGCTTATATATTTATCTGCTTACATATTTATCTACTTATATATTTATCTACTTATATATTTATCTACTTATATATTTATCTACTTATATATTTATCTACTTATATATTTATCTACTTATATATTTATCTACTTATATATTTATCTACTTATATATTTATCTACTTATATATTTATCTACTTACATATTTATCTACTTATATATTTATCTACTTACATATTTATCTACTTATATATTTATCTACTTACATATTTATCTACTTATATATTTATCTACTTATATATTTATCTACTTATATATTTTTTACTTACATATTTTTTTACTTACATGTTTCTTTACTTATATTTTACTTACACATTTCTTTACTTAAACATTTGTTTACGTAAATATTCCTTTACTTATATATTTTACTTATATAATTTTTACTTATATATTTATTTACTTATATATTTTACTTACCTATTTATTTACTTATATATTTTACTTACCTATTTATTTACTTATATATTTTACTTACATATCTACTAAAATATTTATTTACTTACATATTTATTTATTTATATATTTCTTTACTTAAAAATTCATTTACTTATACATTTCTTAATATTCATTTACTTATACATTTATTTACTTATATATTAATTTACTTATTTAATTATTACTTATGTATTTACTTATTAACTTATTTTATTTACTTACTTTATTTATATAAATTACCAAACCAAATTTCAAATCGTTAGCTCATAGACTGTGAATCTGTGATCAGTCAAATATAAGAAACAGTGCATTTTGACAGACGTCTTCCCGTAAGTAACTGGTGATAGTGCATGGTAAGCCGAATTACATTTTAACTACGGTTACTTTTAACCGAAGTAACTATGGTTTGGTAACCCAAGTTTACTACATTTTTAGCAGAGGTCGAAGTATATCGCCATCAGAGTGACATTATCTGGTTTCAGACGCCCCCTTTCAACGGGGAGGCAAGCGATAAATGAGAGAAGCGGTTCAATAGACATTGCCGGTGATCTGAACAAGTTTATGTGCTGGATTTTCAAATGTGCGCACAACCTCCCTCACGAGTGAACGAGGGGAAATACATTACTTCCGAGGATGTCACCAAATTCACGCTAAAATAAAGCAAAATTAGTTTCGTTAAAATTAAATTATGCGTGAGATGGGGCTAACAATAATGAATGGTCGGGCGATTTTGACAGGTTGCACTCTCTCTTGTGGACGTAAATGGAATGGGAAAGCAATGAAATTGTGTGCATTGCTATTTATTCATTGCCAATAATTCTACAATTATTAATACATGTATAACGAGAGAATCAGTTTAATGATGACTACAATAATAATAATAATAATAATAATAATAATAATAATAATAATAATAATAATAATAATAATAATGATAATAACAACAATAATGATAATAATAACAACAATAATAATAACAATAATAATAATAATAATAATAATAATAATAATAATAATAATTCATTTAGTGTTCTGCTCAATGGCACGTCTTCCACTGCAAATCCAGCATCCTCCAGTCTTTCCTATTTTCTGCCTTCCTCTTCATTTCCTCATATGATCCATATATCTTAATGTCGGCTATCATCTGATATCTTCTTCTGCCCCGAACTCTTCTCATGTTCACCATTCCTTCCAGTGCATCCTTCAGTAGACAGTCTCTTCTCAGCTAGTGACCGAACCAATTCCTTTTCCTCTTCCTGATCAGTTTCAGTATCATTCTTTCTTCACCCACTATTTCCAACACAGCTTCATTCCTTATTCTGTCTGTCCACTTCACATGTTCCATTCTTCTCCATATCCACATTTCAAATCCTTCTATTCGCTTCTCTTCACTTCGTCGTAATGTTCATGTTTCTGCCTCATACAATGCCACACTACATACAAAGCACTTCACTAGTCTCTTCCATAGTTCTTTTTCCAGAGGACCGCAGAAGATGCTCCTTTTACTATTAAAAGCTTCCTTTGCCATTGCTATCCTCCTTTTCACTTCCTGGCAGCAGCTCATGTTATTGCTTATAGTACACCTCAAGTATTTGAAGCTGTCCACTTGCTCTACTGCCTCATTTAGAATTCGTAAGTTTATCTTCTGTATTTTTCTTCCTATGACCATGCTCTTCGTCTTGTTTGCATTTATCTTCATCCCATACTGCTCACAGCTGTCATTTAGCTCCAGTAGCATATCCTTTAGTATAATTTCCTCTTCTGCTAACGTCATATCATCAGCAAATCTTATGCAATTTATTCGTCTTCCTCCTACTATCACTCCTCCCATGTTCTGAAGAGTTCTTTACTGAATCCTTCAAGTAGATGTTGAACAAGGTAGGTGATAAAGGACATGCTCTACGTACTCCTCTCCCAATTTCACTTCCTTCTGACATTTCTTCTCCTATCCTGAATTTTACTCGTTGTTTCACATAAAGATAATAATAATAGTAGTAGTAATAGGCTAATAATAATAGTAGTAATAATAATAGTAATAATAGTAACAGTAATAGTAATAATAATAGTGATAATAATACGATTAGTAATAATAATAATAATAATAATAATAATAATAAAACCTAATCAATGAAAAATGACGTAACCTCTGTAATGCATATTGCAATTTCCAAGAAAATCAACACTGAAAATACGTACAAATGTTGGCTACTAGAAACACAAATCATTATTAACCTTCGCCGGAGGGATGGAAAATAAATGTGGAAACAGAAAACAAGGCAAAAGTTTATGTAGTACTAAAATTATACGAGTGAAACGAGTCACACAAGTGAAATTCACCACAACATGCAACTAATGCACCTCCAAAAGGATGTATACATCAGGCTCAGGATTCAATAATGAAGAACGCGTGTCCCATACCTCGAACGCTTGTAAAACAAGACCACGCAATGCAGCGAAATGTGCAGTATGCCTACGACCAATCCTAACTGAAACCTTATTTAACCTATAAAACAAAATAATAATAATAATAATAATAATAATAATTATTATTATTATTATTATTTATTTATTTATTTATTTATTTATTTATTTTTTATTATTAATATTTGTGTGCTGAACAACAGCCAAAGGCCAATTATACTGGGTGTTCATTTCAAAGTGTGTCATGACGTCACTGTTGTTGGGTCACCGATTTGAAGCGAGTTTCAGTTTATATGTTAGAGAAGTTGCCTATTATTTAAGGCGTTCTTCAATCTGAACTTGAGAACGTGTACGGTATAACTTGAACGTCGTAGCAACAGATGGCGGTCTGTACGGTCTGTGTGCTACCATAACCTCTTTCGAACTGTGTTTTGCGCCGGCAAGTCGTACGCAGGGTATTTGTTATCATCGGTTGCGTACGGTAACATTCCACAACACAAATCAAATGCTCCGTGTCCATGTTGACCGTCGAAGTTAATGTCAACAAATACGTAAGTAATCGTCTTAACCCTCTCCCCATATCCCGACAGTACGTATTTCCAAACAGTTCACATTCCTGCCACTACCGGCGTTACCGTACGTATCGGCACGTACTCTTCAGAATGAACGCCGTACTTGCTAGCCAACTTCTCTGCCTCTTAGATTATACACCTGAGCTGCGGAAGTGTAGGAAGATTGAATTCTCTAGGCTCATCAGCTAGCCACATGACGGCATACAGCGAGCCAAGACACATTTTGAACTGAACACCCAGTAGTTCAGCACAATACACAAACAGAAGATACAAAGGAGCAAAAATAAATAAATAATATCTTAAATAAACAAAACATACATAAATAAAATTGAGAACAAGAACAGTAAATACTAATAATCAAAACGAAACTGTACCTTAAAAGGATCTAAATTGTGCCCACGCAAATTGGCATATTTTATGCATCTACAGACGGGAGAAAGTGATTTTGAATTTCTGTTATAAATTTTTTTTTTTTTGAGATCTTAAACCTTTTGTAGGAATACGAAGGCTGATGTTGTTTATGATAGACTCACAATCAATATCACCCTTGATAACTTTGCAAAAAAATTATAATCAAGATTTAGACGTCTAGAATAAAGGCTACAACAGTTAAAATATTTACAGGTAATGTTATAGTTAAAGTCAGAAGAATTGGGTATATATCGAAAACCACATAAGGAAATAAATTTTCTTTGAATATTTTCCAATTTAACCGAATCAGTTGAAGTAATGGAATTCCAGGCTACAGACGCATATTCAAGTTTATATCGAACCAAAGTAAAGTATAGAATTAATAGAGACTCTGGAGTAGAAAAATGTTATGTTTTATTTAACGACGCTCGCAACTGCGTCGCCGGATGTGCCGGAATTTTGTCCCGCAGGAGTTCTTTAACATGTCAGTAAATCTACTGACGCATTTAAGCACACTTAAATGCCATCGACCTGGCCCGGGATCGAATCCGCAACCTTGGGCACAGAAGGCCAGCGCTATACCAACTCGCCAACCAGGTCGACCTGGAGTAGAAAAAGAATAAGTTATAGACCTTATTAAACTAAGCATTCTTATTGAATGATTATAAATATATTGAACATGATCGTGAAAGTATAATTTAGAATCGAGTAATACACCAAGATCTTTAATAGAATTTTTCGTAGTAATACAGACGTTATTAAGAGAATAATTAAATTTTATGGAAGTAGTTTTTCGTGAGTATGAAAGGACAAGACCCAGTGAGAAGTAAGATAATACACAATAACCAATGCCTCGAACAAGTGCAAAATTTCAATTATCTGGGTTGTGAAATATCTTATCAAAATGAAAAAGATGTGAACAAGAAAATTACCAAATTTACACAAATTCTAGGAATAATAAACAATACATTAAAAGCTAAATTAGTACAAAACTCTACAAGAATAAAAATATATAATACACTAGCATTACCCACCCTTCTATACGGAAGCGAGATTTGGACATTAAAGAAAAAAAGACATGAACAGAATCAAAGCAACGGAAATGAAATTTTTCAGGAGAACAGCAGGATATACTCTTTTAGACCGAAAAAGGAATGAAGAAATTTTAGAACAATTAGAAGTAGAGTCAGTAGAAGAAAAAATCACCAGATACAAATTCAATTGGCTAGATCATGTAAGAAGAATGGAAAATTCAAGAATCCCAAAAATTATGATGCAATATAAACCTAGAGGACATCGTCGACCAGGAAGACCGTTAAGAAGACTGCTAGATGGGGCCGAAACAGGTCTACAGAGGCCTAATTCGTGAAGGATGATGATGATGATGATGAAATGACAAAAGTTTTTGTTTAATTAATTTTCATTCCATTATTGTCAGACCAAAGTTCAATAGAGTTAATATCATTTTGAAGAGTTTGGCAATCGGCAGGACTATTTATTGAGCGAAAGATTTTGAGATCATTAGCAAATAACAGGTAGTTTGAACTTATTCTTTTACATATGTCACCTATAAATAATAAAAATAATAGAGGTCCCAATGTAGATCCTTGGGGAACTCCACCTAAACAATTAAATGGGTCCGAGAGAGAATCACCTAGACGAACACAACATTGTCTATTAGTTAAATAGTTTTAAAACCAATAATAATAATAATAATAATAATAATAATAATAATAATAATAATAATAATAATAATGATAATAATAATAAAATTGCAAAACGTTGAATCACATCGTCTCCTATAACAGTCACACCATTGATGTTTCAAAAAGGGTAACGGATACGACGTTTGTTGAATACTTAACCTAAAATCCTGTCACTTTTTGTCGTTGAGTTTGTGTTCAGGATTCGAACTCACAGATTTTAAATAGTTCAATTAATGCAATTTGTCAGAATTCATTTTCTAAGTCTCTCATAGAAATACAACGCATATTTATATTAAAAAATTATTTACAACTAATTTGTAATTCTTCAAGCCAATATTGATGGACAAAATCGAGGTCAAAGGTCGCTTTCAGATCAGATCAAAGGCTTAATATACATGAGTAAAGCCCTTTCCTGCACAATGCAGCTGCCACATAAGACTAATAGCAAAAGTTTCGGACGCTAACCTGTAAAAACAAAGTTGAATATGAATTACCCCTGAGATCAAGTGGAGAACGGTTCATGAATCCTGTTGATCTTGTAAGGGTCGTGGGCGAGGGCTGGGGGGTTGATCCGTGCTTGATTGGAGTGGATGGACCGTCATATTTGTGTTGTGCAAGACATGGCGTTAACATGGCAGGATTATGTCGCCCCTGTTCTCCACGGCTTAGTGAAGTTCCGTTTGTCTAGGGTTTGTTAGACATTTTCCATTGTATGTCGCAGCGCATTATACTGTCGGCGAGGCTACGCCGTACCTTAGTTGAAGGTAGTAATCCCCGTGAAAACTTTGCGTTTAATAAGCACTCTGCATTTTATATAGCACAAAATAACAATCTGCATTTTGTCCACAGGCTTCAGATTAAGACGAGAGCTGAACAGGATATGAAACAAAGGCGGTACAACAAAACAGAACAAAACAGAATATGAATCGCAAACCTACATTCAGAAGAAGGTGAATGAATTGTATGTGCTTTAAATTGAATAGTAATCTGTATAGCTCTATTCATAAATTGTTTCTGTTTGTAATTTGAAGTGGTTTGCATGATATGTATTATCAATTTCTGTATATCACAACTGATTGAATTGTTTATGCCTTAAATTTAATTAACTTGTTGTGTATTATATTTTATGCTCGACCATGCCGAAATGTAGTAATTATACACCTGGTAGCAGACCTTTAATGCATGTCATTAAAGTACACCTACTCATTAAAGGTCAGGTCTTTCAGCCAATGGCGACTCAGGTTACAACTGTTCAGCCAATGACAGGTCAGTTTTCTACCGTTATAAAACCGCAAGTATCGATTATTCTCGGATATGCAATCGAAAGAGAATTAGCGAAAAGTCACGGAGGCTGGAAATCCAATACTGTCGCAGAAGGTTATGTTCTGTTACTATAATAATTAGCGTTAATTGTAAATAATATTCAAATAAATTCAATTTGTCATCTCATTTTTCAATGTCGAATTCAATAATCAAGGTTATAATGTTATCATATTATCAAGTTTAACGGGACTATGTCAAGGTCAATGACATTATTGTTCATCGGAAAAAATCAATACTTTCGCGTCTGTGCACATCTCACAATTCACGACCTAGAACAAAGTCACTTCCGATCTTGTCAGATAAAAATAAAATTACATCTGAATACCTGTAATTTCAAGTTAGAAATATGGTCGAGCATAAAAAGTCGTATGAAACTTGCCTATAATGGTAATTAAGAAGCTCGTATGAAAATTATGAAACTCGCTTACGCTCGTTTCATAAACAAACATACTTGCGTCTTAATTACTATCATTATAGGCTCGTTGCATAATGTACTATTATAGCTCAACTGATAAATAATCGTTTGTATTGTAAATTTAATAATCTGATTGGCTATGTATTTTCTATCTCAGGACAACCGTTGTAGGCATTGCTACAACGAGGTTGAAACTCTTGCACACGTCCTGGGATCCTGTCCGCACGGCGAAGCTCTGCGAAACGCTAGACACCACCAAGTATGATCAATTATAGCCACTGCCCTTAAAGATGCCGATTACAACACCTTTGAAGAAGTACATGGTCTCTCCGTCACTGGCAGTACACGGCGCATAGATATAATAGCTTTCAAGGAATATACAAGATTTGGATTCATAATTGATCCCACTGTGCGCTTCGAAAAGAATGAGGAACAGCCAGCAGAAGTGGATAAGGAAAAAAGTATATCTACAATCCTACCATTCCATATTACCTCCAAAAGTACCAGCTAGAAGAGCTTGAAGTAATCGGACTTCTGGTTGGAACAAGAGGTACCGCTACTTTCTTCATGAAAGATGTGTTTAAGAGGCTTGGAATACCTACATCTGTTATTCCGATTGTAACTTTAGCTGCATTGAAAGGATCAATTGCTCTCCTAAAGCATCACCTATATTCGAAATGAAACCAAGTTCATTAGCATTCTTTACTTTTTTGTAACACTTGCCTCTCTAAAACTAGGTATATTTCCACCAATCACAAAATGTATTTGCAGCTATGTTCTTGTGGGAGTTTAATTGTCAAAACAAAATTAATGGTTCACTGAACTTGTAAACATTTATATGGTTAAGTACTCTTTGTCCCTTGTGGCAGCTCACGAATAGTGAGAAGATTTCTAAATTTCTGTCAATTTAGTAGAGCCATCGACGTAGCTCAGTCGGCAGACTCGCTGGGCTGCTGATCCGGAGCTGCGTTCGGGCTTGGGCTGGATCCCCCTTTGGTATCATTGAATGGTTTCTTCGGAGGTTTACCCCAGCCGTGGGACTGAAGCCGGATTGTCTATGGCGAATCCTCGGCATCACTTCATTTCACCCCTTTGATCTGATTGCCTGGTTGTATTTTTTTTCGAGGTTTTCCCCAACCAAAAGGCAAAAGCCGGGTAATCTTTTGGCGAATCCTCGGACCTCACCTCATCTCACTACATCTCGCCAAAATATTGTAGAAAATTACTAACCTTTATGTCTACAAATACTACATACACTTCTTTATTCTTCTCTCGATATCTTTCGTCGATTGTTCGTAGTATTATTGCATTCCTCGTACCTTTTCCCTTCCTGAAGCCAAACTGCTGTTCTTCCAACTGTTCTTCCATCTTAGAATATAAACGTCGATTCAGTATTCGCAGAAGAATATTCGGCTAGTGCGATATCAGGCTGATAGTCCTGAACTCGTTACATTTCTTGGAATACTAATAATAATAATAATAATAATAATAATAATAATAATAATAATAAATCACTAATATTCGTAGAGAATCATAACCAGGCTTCGAGACTTGGGACCCGATACCATAAGTTTACTGTGCATGTACCATAGGTTGTTGACTTCCTTCAGGTAGTGAAAGGTAGAGATGTGTTGAGGTAACAACGTTGCTATTTAGAATAGAGTACGGTAGTATGGGGAAACGCACACATATGTACATTCTGGAAGTAAATATACATTACACAATGACAATGTCAAAAGAATGTGAAAAGCATTTATTCTCCTGTCTTTTATAAGCATTTGTGTTTAATTATACACATTGTTAATGGTGGAAATAAACATGTAGCAATTTTAATTCCTTCATTTATCCTATTGGTCGTCTTTAGGAAGTGCAGTTACAGTACCGAATTGCAATGTATTTCAAGAAACATTTTCATTGTGTCAAACGTAAATCTTTTTCGGTTATCTGCCAAATACAGTTTGTACTGTGAAAAGCTGCGCTCTACGTCGCATGACGTGATAGGAGTAAAACGAAAAACCTAACATCATTGCAGTCTCTAAGAGACAGTCCTTTATTCTCGGGTGACTCTATGTCCACCAGTTTGCTGTTTATATTACACAATGTTCCATATCCGTTATTTTACATAAAATTGATTTCCACTTCTGTTTTACACGTTCAGTAACCGGTGTACTTGGTGTCTCATTAATTCTCTGTGTCATTTCGTCAACTAATTTCAGGGCTTCTGGCATCTCTTGTTCTGACTTTTCTAACCGTGTAATAGTTTCAGACAGAGTTTAAAAATAGATTTGTATCAAAATCAAATTATTCGTCAGAACCTTCAAATGCAGAGCGTTTTTCTTTGCATATTTGTTGACATTCATTCTACAGTACCCCCACCCACTGTACGCTTTACCACTATACTCAGTACGCCGTTATGCGGATTTCCCACTGAACTGCTATATCGGTTCCGAAGTCTCGAAGCCTATACATTACACAATGACAATGTCAAAAGAATGTGAAAAGCATTTATTCTGCTGTCTTCTATAAGCATTTGTGTTTAATTATACACAGTGTTAATGGTGGAAATAAACATGTAGCAACTTTAATTTCTTCATTTATCCTATTGGTCGTCTTTAGGAAGTGCAGTTACAGTACCGAATTGCATTGTATTACAAGAAACATTGTCAGTGTCTCAAACGTAAATCTTTTTCGGTTGTCTGCCAAACACAGTTTGTACTGTGAAAAGCTGCGCTCTACGTCGCGTGACGTGATAGGAGCAAAACGAAAAAAATTAACATCATTGCAGTCTCTAAGACGCAGTCCTTTATTCTCGAGTGACTATGCCCACTAATTTACTGTTTATGTTACACAATATTCCATATCCGTTATTTTTACATAAAATTGATTTCCACTTCTGTTTTACACGTTCAGTAACCGGTGTACTTGGTGTCTCATTAATTCTCTGCATCATTTTCTAAATTAATTTGAGGGCTTCTGGCATATTTTGCTCTGACTTTACTAACCGTCTAATAGTTTCAGAGACAGTTTGAAAATGAGTTTGTATGAAAACCAAATTATTCGTCAGAATCTTCAAATCCAGAGCGTTTTTCTTTGCGTATTTGTTGGCATTCATTCTACAGTACCCCCACCCACTGTACGGTTTACCACTATACTCAGTACGCCGCTATGCGGATTTCCCACTGAACTGCTCTATTGGGTCCGAAGTCTCGAAGTCTGATCATAACATATGAGGACAGAGGGTAGATAAAGTTTGGATAAATTCACATTGTAGCGAATAATATGTCCCCGTTGAGCAGATTCTTCACTGTGTACCGGAGCCACACTATAGACTGTTTCCAGCCGTCTGGTTTACCTCCTTAAGCCACCTTGTGATAGGAAAAAGCAATCAGTGGTCAGCTCCAATGTTCAAAGCCGAGTGGCGGTATTTCACCCGAAACGCTCCAATCGGCTCTGTCTTCAGAGCCCGGCGCGCCGGTTTGGTTTATTGACCAGTCGCCACAATTTACCGCCAAAACCACACCAGCCCTTTAATCTTACCCTATAACTATCTCTTATTATCTCGTTACACGCTCTGTACCTCCAGATTTGTGGTGCTGGAATCTACAACACTTCACGTGTTCAATGACGTAGAGACGATTGAATTGAAAGTACAGGGTGTTCAAACACTTCAATCTCATAATAGACTTTTCTTCTCGTTTACTTTTCACGCACGAAGGTAGACCTTAAATTTTTAGACCACCACAGATGGAAATAACAAACAGTACTTTCAGTAATTTTTCTTGTTATTTTTTATATTGTTTCCACTTATTCATTCATTCATTCATTCATTCATTTATTTGATTTATTGATTCATTGATTCATTTATTTATTTATTTATTTACTTATTCACTTATTTACTTATTCACTTATTTACTTACTTATTTATTTATTTACTTAATTACTTATTTACTTATTTATTTACTTATTTATTTATTTAATTATTTATTTATTTATTTACTTATTTACTTAGTTACTTACTTTATTTATTTATTTATTTACTTATTTACTTAGTTACTCATTTATTCATTTATTTATTTTTTTTTATTTATTTATTTATGATAGACTTTTCTTCTCGTTTACTTTTTACGCACGAAGGTAGACCTTAAATTTTTAGACCACCACAGATGGAAATAACAAACAGTACTTTCAGTAATTTTTCTTGTTATTTTTTATATTGTTTCCACTTATTCATTCATTCATTCATTCATTCATTTATTTGATTTATTGATTCATTGATTCATTTATTTATTTATTTATTTACTTATTTATTTACTTATTCACTTATTTACTTATTCACTTATTTACTTACTTAATTATTTATTTATTTACTTAATTACTTATTTATTTATTTATTTATTTATTTATTTACTTATTTATTTATTTATTTATTTACTTATTTACTTAGTTACTTACTTACTTTATTTATTTATTTATTTATTTACTTATTTACTTAGTTACTCATTTATTTATTTATTTATTTATTTATTTTTTTTATTTATTTATTTATGATAGACTTTTCTTCTCGTTTACTTTTTACGCACGAAGGTAGACCTTAAATTTTTAGACCACCACAGATGGAAATAACCAGTAGTACTCTCAGTACTTTTTCTTGTTATTTTTTATATTGTTTCCACTTATTTATTTATTTATTTAATCTGACAGGATTAAGGGCATAAGGCCTTCTCTTCCATCCTGCCAGATAACACTTAAAAATACAAAAAAGCAATACAAACACTGATGAAAATAATACATATTAAATTAAAGCCCTATAGAGGGTCAATAGAGTCAAAAGAGTACTATACTGCGTGTTCAGTTCAAAGTGTGTCATGGCTCGCTGTATGCCGTCATGTGGCTAGTCGATGAGCCTAGAGAATTCAATCTTCCTACACTTCCGCAGAAGTGTATTACCTATGTGACAGAGAAGTTGCCTAGAAAGTACGGCGTTCATTCTAAATAGTACTTACCGATACATACTGTAACGCCGGTAGTGGCAGGAATGTGAACTGTTTCGAAACATGTACTGAGGTGAGTTTTTTTTCTTACTGCCGAGACATGGGGAGAGGGTTAAGACGATTACTTACGTATTTGTTGACATTAATTTCGACGGTCAACATGGACACGGAGCATTTGATTTATATTGTGGAATGTTGCCGTACGCAACCGATGATAACAAATACCCTGCGTACGACTTGCCCGCGCAAAACACAGTTCGAAAGAGGTTATGGTAGCACAGAGACCGGACAGACCGCCATCTGTTGCTACGACCATCAAGTTATACCGTACACGTTCTCAATTTCAGGTTGAACGCCTTGATTAATAGACAACTTCTCTGACATAAAAGCTGAAACTCGTTTCAAATCGCTGACTCATCAACAGTGACGTCATGACACACTTTGAAATGAACACCCAGTAGAGCTCTAATCGAGTTAATACAAGAAAAAAGAAAGAAAATAGAGATAGCAATGATGATAGTGATAACTGATAATAACAATAGCAATAATAATAATAATAATAATAATAATAATAATAATAATAATAATAAATACATTACATATTAATTGTCAATTTTACAACAGCATAGTTACAATATTTACTATATGTCATGGGTTAAGCCGAAGTTGCGCAACCTGACAGGTGTTCAACAAGCAATTCCATGAACTAGAATGTGATTTTTTAATTTAAATTTGAATTTTGATATTGTCCGACAGTCTCCGACATGGTCAGGGAGAAAGTTCCAGAGGCGTGGAATAGATAAGCTGAAAGATGATGAGTAGAAGGATGTTCTGTGCAGAGGAATAGAGAGAAGGTACATGTTTCGGGTTCGAGGTAGTGAAAGGTAAACAAAACGAGATGCTAGGTAAGAGGGTGTGGATGATTTTAAATAGTAATAAGAGAGAGTTGAAGAATATTCTTTCTTTAAGTGGATTCCAAGACAACAATTGAGGCACTGACATGGGAAAGGTAGTAACTGCCAAAAACAAAATTTTTCAGGGGAAGCAAAAAACAAATTCATGAACACTTTCTCACTTACATTATTACAGAAACTGCTTTAAATGAAAGGCATACGCACATGTTTGTGTTACTTATGAAATTTGAAAAGTCTGGCACAGATTTATCTGTGAAATCCTATTTTATGAAAATACAACATTGAAATCACTCCTTAGCCAAACTGAGAATTAACGTTATTTATACATTATGCACAAATTTTTCGGTAAAATGCATTATACATTTCATCGAGGAAGTCTAACATAGATAACAAGTCTCTCTTTTTGGCATCAGGGACGACTGGTCTTCTTTCAAGGCGTTGCAAGCACTGCAAGTTAGTGATTGACGTTAATGACTGTCCTTTCTTAAAAATCCTGTGCTCTGTCCACATTTCAAGGTCATTAAATGACTGTCTTGTTTTTATTAGAGGAAAATCAGCTCTTGAGAGTCTAATCCAGTTGAGGGTGCTGATTTTGATAGTTGTACTCAAAAACTTGTCACATTCTGCAGAAAAGTCGAAGAAATCCTCATTCTTCATCATTATTACATTATTAGGCCTTATCTCTTCTGGAACCATGGTCTTGCATCTTTTTTTTCTTTTCTCTATGATGCCAAATTCCCTATCACATGGCATGTAGGAATGTTCTAAATCCAGGAATTTCAAGTCCACTGAATCAAAATGTTTCTTGGCAATAATGTAAATCAGGACCATTAGAATCACCCGATTCTTAATTTGCCCTGCACAGTTATCAGCTCATATTTGTCTAGACACACTCTGATGTTGTGAAAGGAGTTATATACTACCTTCTTCGCGCCAACAGCTGTGCACATACAACTTACAACATCTAGTGACTACGTTTCCAACTTCGTTTCATTACATACGGACATACTACCTCCTCTGTGCCATTGGCATGGCCATTTACTACCTTCTCAATGAAAAACCTAAAAATTAGAATTTTTGGCAGTTACGACCTTTCCCATGTCAATGCCTCAATTCTAGTGACGGTGTTACATGATCGAATTTTCTAATGTTACAAACGAAACGAACGCAGATATTGTGAACACGCTGTAGTCTATGGGCAAGATCATGGAATTAATACGTAACTCAATTCACAATAATACAAACTTCATCACAGTCATTTACTCGAACCATTAGCGCGCAAATAAAATGAAATGGATAATAATTTTATGTAACACTCATTGCACAGTATTACGTACATGAATGGAGTTATTTTACAACAATATTAAAAATATTAATGTGAGAGAAAAAAAAATTGTCACAGCTAAACAAAACGATTGCATAATAAATGTACGAAACGCTTTTAAAATAATGCGGACATGCAAAATCAGACTCTGCATCGACGTATAGCGCGTGAGTAACATTCAACTGTTTGTGACAGTTCACGGGTCTGGGTTTATAATTATGTGGCCAGTCCACTTCACAGTCATAATAAGCTTATAGGGCATAATAATTAATTAGATTGGATTGTGGAAGGATATGATGAAAATAGGTACGGTGTAACAGAATAGCTGTATTGGATCCTTTTCGTGCAACTGACCATTGTGATAATTGAAAAGCAAATACAATGTCACTTCAGCTGATATACAGGGACATCATTTTATTTTTACTAACATTTTTAATATTAACCTGGCTATACCTTTGGATTAACGGTTTAGAATAGAAAATACCGTTTGCTACCCCCTTCCACGACTGGAGTTCGATGATACTGCCGTAAAATACAAACAAATCACTTTACTAGGTATATGAGGGAAGAAAAGTATGTAGTTCATCCATTTACGTAAACTAGAAAATTTTGCAATTTTGAGTTTCATAATTTTCATTAGGTTTTTTTAATCAAAATGCAGTACAGTATTAACAATAAGTTTTTTACCCACGAACTGAGTTATCCATGCCAACGTATTCATTATGCAGTGTATATTACACTGTCTACAGCACATTAACGTACAATATAGAGCATTAATTTAAAATGAAAAATAATCATGATGTGCATATTTAAACATTTTAGAAAGTGTTGGCCGTTCATTTCGATACAAGTTTCAGTTCTTTGTGCATATTATCGCACTATAGACTATTGAATCTAATTCCAATTACCAGTTTCGTCCTTCGTACTAGTAACTCATGTTGAAATAATTCTGTACCTACCCTATAAAAGAGTACCTTCACTTCTGCCCGATCCGAAAAGATAAAATTACTCAGACATGCTATCTACTGTCCGTCCACGTGGTTATGTCGCAGGATCGAAGAAAGGGGGAAATCACGTTAATTACTTAACGAGGCCCTTTTAAGTTATTTTAAACAGTTGTATAATATTACGTAGACGTCTAATTCCTAACAGAAATTAATGTTTTCAGAAAAGAGCTAAGACTGCCCAGCCACCGGCTTTTACAGTGGGGCGAGCAGAAGTAGGTGGGGGAAATCGGGATGCGACGTAGGCAAACGGACGACAGTACCTGTGCGAAAATATGATTCAATATTGAAAGCTTTTTGTCACTGGAAAACGCGAACATATTTCTGGAACGTACTATACTCACTAACTGATTACTGCTTACTATATGCGGCCTTGCTTCTGTGTGGAGGACAGTTGGAACTTCATTAGTAGAAGGGGTGGGGGTGAAGTACATTAAAAACTCAGGTACAATAAAAATTGAAGTAAAAATAAAATGATGTCCCTGTACCTACAAGAGTTGTAGCCAGGGGAAAAGGCGATAGTTTAATGAACAAATAATAATATAAATAAAGAATCATTATAAAATAGCTCTGCATTAGGTTATACCTCAGATTACATGTAACTGATTGGTCAGCCTAATGAACTCTCAAGGTAACCAATTTTATTAATTTCACTAGCTGCCATCCGGCAACTGCAAAAGAAATCACGTTATAACTCTTATGGAAATGCATAAAGTAACATTACAATGGCGTTCATTATTCTTATGCAGATGACACAGTTTTACTTTTTGGTGGAAAAACCTGGTATGATACATATAATAATTAAAATAATGGACTTAAATTAATAAAAACATGGTTCGACATACATTATCTTTCTGTTTCTTTTATTTCTTTTTACTTGTTACTCAATAAAATGTCTTAACATTAACTTATGTGGAATGCCCCCTGAACACGAATATGTAACTTACTCTTTCCGGGGGTGCTAGAGAGTTCTGACATAAAAAATAATAACTGTTTGTTCAGAATGTAAATTGTGCATACAACAATTTCGAAAAAAACTCTAAGAGCACTTTTCATGTGTAATACTCTGCTACACTAATTTGTGAGGTTAGTTTACAGCAAGTATGTTCATTATATGCCATATGCCATTTCATTTTTCACAACTTTGAGTTTAAGACTGAATTGCAGTTATAAATCTTTAATTTTATGAAAGTGTACTTCTTTTTTTGCAACTTGGTCTGAGAGCTCAGATGTTTCTAATAAATTAAAGATAATAAATAGATGTTTCTGTTAAGGATTATATTGACTTTCCTCTCGGTAATCGAATCTGGAACCCACAGATTTGTCCACAGAAATAATACATTTATCTTAAAATGATATGAGCTAATAATCAATAAACTGAGTTCGTCTGCATTTCTCCATCATGACGAACCCTCTCGTCAAATATCACATTGCTATAAATAATTGAATCGACGCTAAATAACATAGGATTTGATACAACTAAATTCAATTAAATTTATTAAGGCATTAAACATACAGTGATAGGCTTCGTCACAAAAAAACATACATTTGAAAATACACATATAATTGAAAACAGTGATTAGAATGAAAACACAAAACATTTTGAACCTCTAAAATTAATGAAAACACTTCACTCTTATATAATAATTGTAACTAATCGAAATAACTTTATTTATTACAAAACAATTTCGTATGAATTTATGTTAAGAACCTCATCTACGGAGTAGAAAAGATTAATTAAAAGCCAATTATAAAATCTAGCTTTGAAACTATTGGTTGGTAACTTACAATATTGACTGGGAAGCTTATTATATAATATCATCCCCATGACAGAAAAATCTGTACTAGTTTTATGTAATCTACAGTATGAAATATTAATTTGTTCACTATTTATAATTTCATGATCATGTATATTGGCTATTAATGAGTAATTGTCTATATTTTGTCGAGTGTAAAGAACTAGGTCTCGTTAAATAACCAGTCTTCCTTCGTCTACTTCAATCTAAATGACTAGGTACATGATTCAGTAGGCTTGAATTATCTGTAGAACATCTACGCTTAAAGTCAGTTCAATATGTGAAGAAAGGGTAATGCGAAATGAGTCAAATTCCTTATTCTTGAAATACAGCATTGTATGATAAGGAATTTACTGGTATAATAAATCTACATTTACAAACATCTATTTACAATTCCAATTTTTTTTCCAGAAATTTATTGCCGGCTTAGGTTTTTGGCGAAGTCTGTAGCAATGTAGCAGGCAGGAAGGTGAATTTCCATGTATATTTTATGAGCTCTCAGTAAGAGATCTTTCGCAAAGACGAGGATTGTATTGAGACTCCTCCAACCGTCTCAGCTAATAATCCCTATTCAATACTGGAAGGCGTGTGGCAATTTTCGTCATAGGACGGAAAAGCAGTGTCAGGATCGATACTCGAGAGATATCGACAGAATGAGATGGGCGATACTTTTGTATGATGGAGAAGAACGAACACGACACGAATGTGTAAGGAAACTCGACTCGAGGCTGATAGAAAGTGTGATGACCCCTATATTCCACTTCAGTTACTGTGTTCTCTTCAGATTCTGATTTTGTTTGTATATTTTTTAGCAGAATTAAAATACAAGTCTTGCTATTACCAAATTAATATTAATTCCTTTTCTCATTATCTGATAAATCTAATAAATTGTCTAATTCTCTTCTAAACAAACCACACAGTTCGGGTTGTTCCTCAATTAGCTGTAACCTAGTTGTCCAATTATAAATTGGTTTCGCGAAGTTATTTATTTAGGTATCATAAATGAAGAGGTCGATTCCAAAACCAACTAAGTCAATTTTTGGTGATTTTTAGCTATGCTGCTTAGTGTGATCTCCTATACATGTTGCACAATTCTAATAACAGAATATAAGTCAAATCCTACTAAGGTTGGTATACAGTTTTGCTTTTTCAAGAATTGTTCATGTGTTTTTAATAGTTTTAAAACAATAGCTTACTGAGCTGTTATTCTAGTCTTTCAATAGTTTGAAAGTTCTAATTTGTGCATATATTCTTTAGGAACATATGTTTAGAAAGTAACTAAATTTAGAAACATATCATACATGTGAAGTAAATATAATTATTTATAAATTTTAATGGAAAACTATTGTTAGAAAAGCAGAATGTACATGTGAAGTAAATATAATTATCTTCTAAATTTTACTGGAAAACTATTGTTGTTAGAGAAGCAGAATATACATGTGAAGTAAATATAATTATCTTCTAAATTTTACTGGAAAACTATTGTTGTTAGAAAAGCAGAATGTACATGTGATGTAAATATAATTATCTTCTAAATTTTACTGGAAAACTATTGTTGTTAGAGAAGCAGAATGTACATTTGATGTAAATATAATTATCTTCTAAATTTTACTGGAAAACTATTGTTGTTAGAGAAGCAGAATGTACATGTGATGTAAATATAATTATCTTCTAAATTTTACTGGAAAACTATTGTTGTTAGAGAAGCAGAATGTACATGTGATGTAAATATAATTATCTTCTAAATTTTACTGGAAAACTATTGTTGTTAGAGAAGCAGAATGTACATGTGATGTAAATATAATTATCTTCTAAATTTTACTGGAAAACTATTGTTGTTAGAGAAGCAGAATGTACATCTGATGTAAATATAATTATCTTCTCAACTTTACTGGAAAACTATTATTGTTAGAGAAGCAGAATGTACATCTGATGTAAATATAATTATCTTCTAAATTTTACTGGAAAAGTATTGTTGTTAGAGAAGCAGAATGTACATGTGATGTAAATATAATTATCTTCTAAATTTTACTGGAAAACTATTGTTGTTAGAGAAGCAGAATGTACATTTGATGTAAATATAATTATCTTCTAAATTTTACTGGAAAACTATTGTTGTTAGAGAAGCAGAATGTACATCTGATGTAAATGTAATTATCTTCTCAACTTTACTGGAAAACTATTATTGTTAGAGAAGCAGAATGTACATGTGATGTAAATATAACTATCTTCTAAATTTTACTGGAAAACTATTGTTGTTAGAGAAGCAGAATGTACGTGTGATGTAAATATAATTATCTTCTAAATTTTACTGCAAAACTATTGTTGTTAGAGAAGCAGAATGTACGTATGATGTAAATATAATTATCTTCTAAATTTTACTGCAAAACTATTGTTATTAGAGAAGCAGAATGTACATGTGATGTAAATATAATTATCTTCTAAATTTTACTGGAAAACTATTGTTGTTAGAGAAGCAGAATGTATGCAGATATATATACCCTAGGCAATGTTGTTAAACTTTCAGGACCGTATTCATAGACATTTTTAGCGCGGGTTTCCGGTGAATTATCAGCGTTTTTCGTATTCATAAACCAGTGTTAGCAATAGGATATGATTTGAATTCTGTACTAGTAACCAGTGGATAGCCGGGGCTAGTTTAGTACGCTCGTAGCGCGTGCTGCAAAATGTCTATGAATAGCAGCCTACATCTTTCGCTTATAGGAAAATTAAAAGAGAAAATAATCAATATGTCGACTGAAATTAAATTGAGCATTGTTATATTTCTGTATGAAAATGAAAAAGTAAAATGTAAAAATTCATGTTTGAATCATATCAGAATTGGATCCGTTCAAGTATAATTATTAAACATTTCCAAACAAACACAAAAAGCATATCTGCTATTTGTATTCCACTTTCCCTACAAATAAAATAACTGTTTCTATCAATGTTAATTTTTAATAATATACAAAGATAAACATTTTACGAGTAATAACAAAAACAGTGAATCATTACATATTAACATTATTAAAATATATACCAGTTGTTTGAAATGTATGTAAATAGAAGTATAAAACAGAAACTGTGTGTCAATAATACAATGAAAAACAACGAGCAAAACTAATTTTAATAGCTTTTTCTGCAAGCTTACATTTACATCCATTACGTTCAATATTCGATGTAGGTTATATTAGAACTCGAGGCTATAAATATCAGTAATTTGTTTGTTATAAATATTACAAAAAAAACTGCAGAAAGAAAACATCAATCCTAAAAATACACAAGCAATCATTGTTAGACAGAATCACATGTTGAGTAGTGTAGATATAACGAGTGATTCACGAGGATTTACCGTCACTTACGCAGCTTATTTCCGAAGACATTCTGAGAAAAAAATGTCATATAAACATTTGTCCTAATCTCAATATTTTCAGAGTTACACTAATTTGAAGTTGTTTGTAAAATACCATTATTCATGAGTTTTAAGGATAAAAAAATTACTGGTAAAGAATGAACTATTCAGGAGGATCATTTCTTTAATTAGCTAGTATTCTGAATATTATAGATTTATTAATTTGTCATACAGAATAATACCTGTAATATTGACAATTAATATTTGAGGAGAAAAATTCGCTCCGCTAACTTGGAGTCAGGCCACAAAGGAAAACATTGAAGGAGAAGAATTCGGTCCGGTCCTGTGGATTTAATTCGGCGTAGCTCAGTGGTCAGAGCGCTTAGTACGTGGAACCAAGGACCCGGGTTCGATCCCAGGCGCCGGAGCGAATTTTTCTCCTCAAATATTAATAGTATTCCGAAGCTAACAATGCGTTGTGAATTCCATGGTTGCTTCGTACAGATTTCTTTTTTCGATTTTTAACTACAAAATTACATTTTCTTGCGCATTTATCACAACAATTGTTATAAACCACGCCACTCTTCTGGTTAGATAGGAATGGGATATCACAAATAGGAGATTACTTGTTCTGTTACGGGCAAGGAAAGAATAATCACCAATTAGGGACAGGATTCTTTTTACATAAAAGAAGAATAAGGTGCTTAGGAAAATATTTGGGACTAAGAGGGATAAAGTTACAGGAGAATGGACAAAGACACACAACGCAGAACTGAACGTATTGTATTCTTCACCTGACATAATTAGGAATATTAAAACCAGACGTTGGAGATGGGCAGGACATGTAGCACGTATAGGTGAATCCATAAATACCTATAGAATATACCTACACAAACAGCGCTCAACGAGCGCACGCGCTCCTTTAGAGTGTTTACCGCTCGCCGAAACGGAGAGGAAGATACGTCAGGATGACATAGACTTGCTATGGGTAGAGGAGAGAGAAACGACCACTCAGCTATCTAGTGGAGTGCAGTGTGTAGGCCTATTCTCAGTAACTGTTTCACGTTGCTTACCTACTGCTACAGTACAATATGGAGGAATCTAAAAGACGGAACATAACATTTAATATTTAACGATTTACAGCTCGAACTTATTTATCTTCAATGTGACCTAAGGGCTAAAGATCGTTTGAATAATACTACTGGCCTGGTTGAGTTTTACAAGACTAAACATTAGCAATAATATCCACGACTACACAGGCTGGCTGTGAAAATGATTGCTATGTTTGGCTCAAAATTTATATTTGTGAGCAACTGTTTTCTATAATCAACTTTAATAAAGGCAGACATCGAACATCTGTAACTAATGTTTCATTACGATCAGTAGGCTACTGTTCCTTTCAGTTGCCAACAGCATAAAACCCCGTTTTGATGTACTGATAAATAAAAATATAACAAAATGATATTGTACATTCAAGTAGCTATAGAATTTCTATTATTTCTGTAAAATAAATATGTCTTTATTAATTAATAGTCCAAGACAGTTTTGCAATGACTGAACGAGAATTCATTTCATAAACAATCGTAATAGTACTTCCTTTTGTGTATATTTTGTACGAGATCACACCTTCTTCCAGTCCACCCTTATACAGAGAGCAGCTAATATCTGCATTCCGCTCATGAGCTGTGAGCCGGCTCGGAGAGCGCAAACCTTGTTCAGGCCTGCTATAGAGTGATAGCTAGAAGGACGAAGGGAAAAAGATCTTTGTGGAGGCCGAGACGTAGTTGGGAGAGTAATATTAAAATAGATTTGAGGGAGGTAGGATATGATGGTAGGGACTAGTTTAATCTTGCTCAGGATAGGAACCGATGTGAGGGTGGCAATCAATCTCCGGATTCTCTAAAAGCCGTAAGTAATAATAATAATAATAATAATAATAATAATAATAGTAATAATTGTAACTGTCCTTGTCATAACCATCGTCGCCAAATTTGAAAGACGTAATAATATGTTTGTGAAAATTTCACTTGCTCTTTCGTTTCTGAATAATTTTATTCCCGTATCTTTTAACACATTAATGGAGTATAATAGAATTCTCAACTTAACGTAGATAGTCTGCAACTAGATATGACGTAGTGTATATAAATTGTAGCAAACTGTTTAGCTGTTGTGAATCCGACAAATATCTTCCATCCACGGTAATCTCATTACAACATCTGAAGTGTATTTAAAAATGAATAGAACACGACGTCGTTACTTCTTCCTATTGTGTCTCGAATTCTCTTACAGACAAAAGTGCGTCACAACTCTCTGTCCTTGTTTGAAAAAGAAGAGAAACTTTAATGTAGACGCCAAATGGCTTCAGACTAATTAAAAAGAAGATGCACGACAAATATCGAAGTCTTGTTTGAATCTCCAAGGAATTAAGAACTCCTTTCTTTTATTTCAAACAAGAGCGCCTTTAATTTTTAAAAAGAGATGAAAGAGGGACGATGTGCTTCAAATTAAAATTTTATTTATTACCTACTATTGGAGGATTTATGATTCTTAAAATATATTAACAAAATTACTGTTTTATTTTATGACAAGTATACATACATGATAAATGGTGCATAAATGATTATATTACAGTACTTGTAATATTCGAATGAAGAACTAAGGCAAGAATATACAATTTTATAACAATCCCGAAATTGAGAATTGAAAAATATTTTGAGGTCATAAACCTGCCATAGGGTTCATTTCTCGCATTAAGAAATTCTTATTTCCGGAGGTTCACCGCCGCCCTCACATAAGCCCGCCATTGGTCCCTATCCTGAGCAAGATTAATCCAGTCTCTATCATCATATCCCACCTCCCTCAAATCCATTTTAATATTATCTCCCATCTACGTCTCGGCCTTCCCAAAGGTCTCCCAACTAACACTCTATATGCATTTCTGGATTCGCTCATACTGCTACATGTCCTGCCCATCTCAAACGTCTGGATTTTATGTTCCTAATTATGTCAGGTGAAGAATACAATGCGTCCAGTTCTGTATTGTTAACTTTCTCCATTCTCCTGTAACTTCATCCCTCTTAGCCCCAAATATTTTCCTAAGCACCTTATTCTCAAATACCCTTAACCTATTTTCCTCTCTTAAGGTGAGAGTCCAAGTTTCACAACCGTAAAGAACAACAGGTAATATAACTGTTTTATAAATTCTAACTTTCAGATTTTTTGACAACAGATTGGATGATAAATGCTTCTCAAGCGAATAATAACAGGTATTTCCCATATTTATTCTGTGTTTAATTTCCTCTCGAGTATCATTTATATTTCTTACTGTTGCTCCCAGGTATTTGAATTTATCCACCACTTCAAAGGATAAATTTCCAATTTTTATATTTCCATTTCGTACAATATTCTCATCAAGAGACATAATCATATACTTTGTCTTTTCGGGATTGACTTCTAAACCTATTTCTTTACTTGCTTCAAGTAAAATTCCCGTATTTTCCCTAATCGTTTGTGGATTTCTCCTAACATATTTACGTCATCCGCATACACAAGCATTATTATTATTATTATTATTATTATTATTATTATTATTATTATTATTACGTGTCGTCTTATGACAAGCAAATTTCATATAATCAGTTACTTTTTTAATTTAATTATAAAACTTTAAAATCTCGACGATTAATAAATAGCCAAATTTTACTCTATAAGACTATTAACGGTAGGCCTATATTGAATAACTGTGGTTTTCTTAAATTCCTTCAGTTCAATGTAAAAAGAACAGAATTACGTCATAGGCAACCTGTTATTATCCCTATTCCTAGAACTGTTTTCTTGAAGAACTCTCCATTGTTTGTTATGTGTAATACTTACAACTCTCTGTCTTTAAACTGTGATTCTCAATTGGATTTCAGTTTAACATTTGAAAAATTTCATAAAATATTAAAAAGAATTGTATTTCCTTAGATACTTAAATTATGAAGAAGTGTATTATAATGTTTTTACTCTAGTTTTTAAATAATTTTGCATCATTATATTGACATTTGGCACTATATTAACTGTAATATTATATTCTAGCATCTATTACCGTTATGTGTTTTATTTCTTTCGTTTGTGTTGTTTGTTTTGTTGTTTTTTCTCTTATTATGTATTTTCTGTATATACAGAGGTGTGAAAATTGTTAGAATAATCTTAATTTTAAGGGTTTTTTAATAGTTCCTTCACAAATATTAATTGAATTGATGAATATTGGTATATATTACTATACTGATGTAGGATATATTTACTACTAACAATGTCGGAAAGCATTGTTGTACATTGGTATTTTTCTTATTTTACAATTGTTATGGGAATTCAGAAATTATTATATTATGTTGGCGGAATTGGAAACATAAAAAATTATATGCACAAAAGAGATGTATACGTTCATTTGAACCTTCACAACAATGTAAACGCAAAGAACAATTTCTTTAAAACATTTCTTAATTAATTTTTTATGTTTCCAATTCCGCCAATTTAATATAATAATTTCTGAATTTCCATAACAATTGTAAAATAAGAAAAATACCAATGTACAACAATGCTTTCCGGCATTGTTAGTAGTAAATATATTCTACATCAGTATAGTAATATTATATACCAATATTCATCAATTCAATTAATATTTGTGAAGGAACTATTAAAAAACCTTTAAAATTAAGATTATTCTAATAATTTTCACACCTCTGTATCTATGTAAGCCACGTGTAATAGGAAGCCTGCTTCTTTTGGTAGTGGATTTAATATAAAATAAAATATAAAAGTAAAATAAAATTATTATTATTATTGTTATTATTATTATTATTATTATTATTATTATTATTATTATTATTATTATTATTATCATCACTACTTAACGTTGTGTATCCTTGTGTGAAAGTTGGTGTCTCCTTATCTAGTAACTACACCCTAGTTATGTTGGTGAAACCGGTTGTAACTCTTGTGGTTAGTATCAAGTCTAAAGAATAGGCACAAACAGTATATCACAGTTAGAAGACACCGTTAGTATGGTACAAAGCCACCACTTGAAATAAGGACAGTGTAACACAAGCAGCACAAACAGTCCTTATGGAAAGCAAATACATCACGACTGTCATACCGCTTGGCAAGCTTCCACTGAACCACGTGATAGTGTAGGTGGATGACGTAGAAATGGACGAGCACAATACTCTTCCTCTACAATCTCAACGCTAATGTAAACGTTAGCTTACATTCTGACGTAAGTTGCCTAAGAAAAAGCATTTTTAAAACCACAGTGAATAATGTATACATAAGGAGAAGTCAATTCTGTTGGTTCTCGAGTTTCATTATACGATCCTTGAAATACATTATAAGAAAGAATCGAATGAGTATTTTTCAACCCTGGGCCATAAGCTTCAAACGGTGGAACCAAAAAGGTGTACTAATATGGACGTCAAATTACCCATAGTTCATCTCTTTTTCCGGTGTGTTTATCAGCTGTTTTGTTGATATTATTACGATTACAAATTGTTTCATGTTGTTGTGAATATTTCAAAAGTGTAGTCAAGTTTAACAGGAGTTATTTTTTTTTTTTATAAATAAGCTAATATTCTGTTCGTCTCAACTGTAGAATATATCCGTTGATATGTCCCCCTATGTTTTAACATATGAAGGAGTACCAACATCCTTCTTGATAAAAGGAAGAATGTGGAAATGAAATGTTCAGTCCATGTCACAACCATAACACTTTGAATAAATATACAGTGAAATGTATATTGATATAATAATCTGCTAATACTCCTGTTACCTCCACATCCATTTTAAACCGTTTACGTATGGCCGAAACCGATAGTAGCAATTTAATATTTGGCGATTGGCGGTATTTCGCGGGGGATTATGGAACATAGGGATGCAGTTTGGCGTCATACCCATCGCACTGATATCAAGCATATTTGCTTGGAGTGCTCCCTTCTTTCTTTTTATCCTCTCAGGTATTTTTGTAGAGACAAGTGTTTTTGTTTTAATTTTGTAGTCATAGAGACGGTCCCCTGCGGTGGCTCTATGCGTAGTCTTGATGCTTTCGTGCCAAGCGGTTCGCAGCTCATTTGCAGCGTCGGACAAGTTTTATCTGAATTCCACGGAACTTTGTTTTGTACTTATGATTGATTTGCAGTCTTCATCGTGCTGACTACACGACCAGACAGCCCTACAATGTGATTCAAACGCCGTCCATATTTTTCATAAAGTTAAATTTGGGGTGTACTATAAGCAGTAACATGAGCTGTTGCCAGGACGTCAAAAGGAGGATAGCAATGGCAAAAGAAGCTTTTAATATAAAAAGGAGCATCTTCTGCGGATCTCTGGAAAAAGAACTAAGGAAGAGACTAGTGAAGTGCTTTGCGTGGAGTGTGGCATTGTATGGGGCAGAAACATGGACATTACGACGAAGTGAAGAGAAGCGACTAGAAGCATTTGAAATGTGGATATGGAGTAGGATGGAACGTGTGAAATGGACAGACAGAATAATAAACGAAGCTGTGTTAGAGTGGACGAAGAAAGAATGATGCTGAAACTGATCAGGAAGAGGAAGAAGAATTGGCTGAGTCACTGATTGAGAAGAAATTGCCTTTTGAAGGTGCACTGGAAGGAATGGTGAACGGGCGAGGAGTTCGTGACAAAAGAAGATATCAGATGATTGACGACATTAAGTTATATGGATCATATGAGGAGACAAAGAGAAAGGCAGAAAATAGGAAAGACTGGAGAATGCTGGGTTTGCAGTGAAAGAACTGCCCTTGGACAGAACACTATGAATGAATCGAGCCGTCGGTGATGGGTAAGCATGCTGGTTTAAGGACTTTCAACAGTTACAAAAAAAGAAAGAAAAAAGAAAAATAATTCGTAATTATATTAGGCTTCTCTTTATATGAAACAAATAGCCGAAGTCAGGATAGAAGAAATGCAGAGGGAAGTAGAATAGAGAGAGACCTACGACAAGTATGCCCTTTATTATATACCCTGTGCAACAACTACTTGCAGCATTTAGTGAAGAACTCTTTTCAGATAACGAGAGGGATTATAGTAGGAGAAAGAAGAATATGGCTGATGATATGGCGTTATTAGCAGAAGGAGAGGCGATACTAAGGGATATGCTACTGGAGCTAAATGACTGCTGTGACCAGTATGGGATGAAGATAAATGCAAACAAGACGAAGAGCATGATCATAGGAAGAAAAATACAGAAGAATAAAATTGCGAATTCTAAATGAGGTAGTAGAGCAAGTGGACAGCTTCAAATACTTGGGGTGTACTATAAGCAGTAACATGAGCTGCTGCCAGGAAGTCAAAAGGAGGATAGCAATAGCAAAGGAAGCTTTTAATAGGAAAAGGAGCATCTTCTGCGGATCTCTGGAAAACGAAATAAGGAAGAGACTGTGTGGAGTGTGGCGTTGTATGGGGCAGAAACATGGACATTACGACGAAGTGAAGAGAAGCGAATAGAAGCATTTGAAATGTGGATATGGAGAAGAATGAAACGTGAGAAGTGGACAGACAGAAAAAAAAATGAAGCTGTGCTACAACCAATAGATTAAAAAAGAATAATGCTGAAACTGACCAGGAAGACGAAAAGGAATTGGTTGGGTCACTGACTGAGAAGAAACTGCCTTTTGAAGGATGGACTGGACATTAAGATATGTGGATCGTGTATGGAGATGAAGAGGAAAACGGAAAAGATAGAAGATTGAGGAATGCGTAATTTTCAGTCAAAGACATGCACTTGGGCAGAAAACTATAAATTAGAGATGAACAAAACTAACTACCGCTCTCGCTCGCTGTGTTCGTTGCATTTGTCTTTCTAGTCTCGGCTCGTCATTCTCGTGCGCTTCGAGTCTCGCTCATCATTCTCGAAATAGCATTTGGTCGACGTGGAAAGATTTCGTAACTTTGAATAACATACATCATTGAAATAAATAACATTACAAATGTTTAAATGCGACAAAAAGACAAGACAGAACAGTATCTTAGTTATAAAAATGTTCTGGTTCTATTATATCAGTGATCGCCAAAAGCTGTGTCGCGACATATGCCCCTGTCTCCACTCAAGCGTAACCATGACATCATACCCACCCTCTGTTTACAGCCATCACTCCGATATATTTTTTTTTATTTTAGTAGGCTATTTTACGACGCTTTATCAACATCTAAGGTTATTTAGCATCTGAATGAGATGAAGGTGATAATGCCGGTGAAATGAGTCCGGGGTCCAACACCGAAAGTTACCCAGCATTTGCTCATATGGGGTTGAGGGAAAACCCCGGAAAAAACCTCAACCAGGTAACTTGCCCCGACCGGGAATCGGACCCGGGCCACCTGGTTTCGCGGCCAGACGCGCTGACCGTTACTCCACAGGTGTGGACACTTCGATATAAGTAAAGACATTTATCAGCAGCGTACGTACGCATGTAATGTTACAAGTGTGTAGGATATAGTAATATGCGTTACAAGAGCGGTATGTTGACGTTTTCATGTTCTCGGAAATTAAAAAAGCTCAACTACGTTTCGCTTTTTCAATCTTTTCCTCGAACATGAAAACAAACATACCGCTCGTGTATCGTACATTATTTTGTGCGAAGATCGTTTATTACATACCTGAAAGACGAATTTCTAATTATTTGCAATGAAATCTCCATGTTGGTTTCTGTTTAATGACGCCAACTTCGGAAAACCAAAATATCTTTATTCAACATTGTTGCTATAAAATGTTTTCTGTGTTTACTATACTCCAGCAGGCCGTGATATACGTCTGTCTTTCCCCCCCCCCCCAGTCTATAAATGCGAACTTAAAACAAACGGTAAGGTTATGTAATGATTTATTTTTCATTTTAATATATTAACAATATTATTTATATAACATATTGCAGTAATAACATCGGCATCTGGAATATTGTTGATTTTTTTGACGGCTTCCTTAATGTTACTTGTATCAGGAATGCAATAAGTTTCGTGGAGTAGTAGACTTTACTTAATTTTTGCAAATATTTAAAAACAATAATTAACATTGCAATGTAGGTGAAATTGCAGTGGTAAGTTTCTAATTTATAATTATTACTATGTTAAACGTCTCTAAAAATAATATGTTAAAAGCCTAAAGCAGTAAAATGAATGTCGCGCTTAAGCGGTAAGAAGAGGGAAATTGTTGTGTGTGTTACGTTGGGAATACTGAATGTGGTATTTCACACTTACCGCATATTGGTTCTGTGCGGAAAACAAGCAAATACGCACGATCTCGCACAAATATGTTTAGATGTCGTTTCCAAAACAGAAAGTAGATAATATGTAAAAAGTTAATTAATTTTAAGGAGCATGGGAGGAAAAGTATTTATTTTGTGCAGATGGCAAAAATATGAGATACTTAATTTGTTGTAAAATTTTTATATGAAGTATAAAAGAACAATGCACGTTGTCATTATTCTTCTTGTTATGAAGACTACCACGCCCTTACCTGTAAGATGAATATTTCATGAATAAACAAACACTAAAAAGTATCTGCTTTTATGTCTTAATTGGGGTAAATTACTTCCACTTTTTTTCGACGTAAGTAGTGTAATTTGAATATTTCATTAAAAACAAACAATAAA
This sequence comes from Periplaneta americana, assembly GCF_040183065.1. Taxonomy (NCBI): domain Eukaryota; kingdom Metazoa; phylum Arthropoda; class Insecta; order Blattodea; family Blattidae; genus Periplaneta; species Periplaneta americana. The sequence continues at coordinate 28,320,346 of NC_091122.1, read as the reverse complement.
AAGTATCGGCTTTTTCAAATATCTGATGTAAAGTACACGTTATTTTTGTGGTAAATAAGAAAATATTTTTTTTATTAATAATATAAAAATAATTAATAGGAGGATAAAAAGTTAACGCGGAAAAAGTGTACGTAGTTAATAAGTAGAACAATATTATATTGTTTTTGTTTTTTGGTCACAGTCCGTCTCTACATTGCTTTCACTGCATTGCCTGAGGTGATATCCATTTCACCGCTCTCCCTGCAATAGCGGTATGCGGGTTGCATTTCTATTACGTCACAATTTCATGGAGTTTGGCAACCACTGTATTATATGATATTACCTATGGTTATATAAATAAAAAAAAAAAAAAAACAATTCTCAAATGAATTTGCATTTCTAAGAAACATAAAACATACGTTAATATATTTTTACTTGAGACTGCATACTTGATATCATACATATGAAAATAAAATTCTTAGCCTTTTAATAAGGGTCTAGTAATTAAATACAGACTGGGGAACGGATTATTATTACACAGAAAGGTAGAGATGATGATTCAAATAGGCTACTTGATTGTTTTATAGATATATAACAGTTACCAAAATAGATAATAGTTCAGTCAGGTATAAACAACTGTGGCGATTTTTTTTTTTTTTTTTCGTTTTTCTCTTTTTTCTGTTTCTCTGTTTTTCCGTTTTTCTTAAACTAGTACGTACACAACACCCATGCCCGAGGCGGGACTCGAACCCACAACCCTTCGGATCAAGCGATAGAGACATGCCGTGCCCCTAACGATTGAGCCATCCGGGCCGGCACGATTGAAGACTGCTTCGGGACGTCGGGGATGATCAATATTGAGTCTCGGAAGAACCGGTAGTCTTTACTTCAAGGACGCGATGTAATACAACATTGTCGTGCGGGTTTTCGGCTTTGCAGGCGCTGCTAGTCTCGCTTTCTCGATCGTTGTTCATCTCTACTATAAATGAATGAATGAATTAGAACTTTCAACACTCGTGAACGACTTCAGAATTCATCCCAGCAATCATGTGAGTATATTACAGTAGGCCTACAATTTCAAGAGATAGATGGCGTTCCTGGGACACTATATATAAGCCTACACTCTCCTTACTTACTTATTTACTTACTTACTTACTGGCTTTTAAGGAACCCGGAGGTTCATTGCCGCCCTCACATAAGCCCGCCATCGGTCCCTATCCTGAGCAAGATTAATCCATTCTTTATCATCATATCTCACCTCACTCAAATCCATTTTAATATTATCTTACCATCTACGTCTCGGCCTCCCTAAAGGTATTTTTTTTTCCCTCCGGCCTCCCAACTAACACTCTATATGCATTTCTGGATTCGCCCATACGTGCTACATGCCCTGCCCATCTCAAACGTCTGGATTTAATGTTCCTAATTATGTCAGGTGGAGAATGCAATGCGTGCAGTTCTGTGTTGTGTAACTTTCTTCATTCTCCTGTAACTTCATCCCTCTTAGCCCCAAATATTTTCCTAAGCACCTTATTCTCAAACACCCTTAACCTATGTTCCTCTCTCAAAGTGAGAGTCCAAGTTTCACAACCATAAAGAACAACCGGTAATATAATTGTTTTATAAATTCTAACTTTCAGATATTTTGACAGCAGACTGGATGATAAAAGCTTCTCAACCGAATAATAACAGGCATTTCCCATATTTATTCTGTGTTTAATTTCCTCCCGAGTATCATTTATATTAGTTACTGTTGCTCCAAGATATTTGAACTTCTCCACCTCTTCAAAAGATAAATTTCCAATTTTTATATTTCCATTTCGTACAATATTCTCGTCACGAGACATAATCATATACTTTGTCTTTTCGGGGTTTACTTCCAAACCTATCTCTTTACTTGCTTCCAGTAAAATTTCCGTGTTTTTCCGAATCGTTTGTGGATTATCTCCTAACATATTCACGTCATCCCCATAGACAAGCAGCTGATGTAACCCGTTCAATTCAAAACACTCTCCTACACTTGTGAATATCTCAAACTCAAATTTTTCTGGATTACAACTCTTTTATAAAGAAAATTAATTAAACCTATGAAAAGCCTGACTCAGAGCCCATATTTCCACAAGAAATAGACCCATGGCTTCTTCTGTAAAAAAACACTATGGCTGTGTTCCATTTAAACGAAATGGATCGACATTTAGATAAATGGCAAACGAAAATATAACTACTGCTTCTGTTTCACAGTCTCGCATTATTAGTTTCTCTTTGAAAGCAAACCTGCTCCGCTGTGCTTAGGAACGCAATGTTTTATGATCGCTCTATAGCATCACGTTCTGTGACGTCAGACAAATGCACTGATATATTACTAAGAGTGCCTCCATCTGGCTCTTGTTGCAGGCATCCTCTTACAGAAGGGGCGCACAGCTGTTGAGAATCTGCACTCGTCTGATTGTTCTTCCTTGCTACAAATCTTGAGGCACGTACAAAAGATTTGTACGAGTGGAGACGTGGATACAGACGCTAAGAAATCCAATTCTAAAATAATATTTCAGGACGAAAGAGAACACTTACTCCAACAAACGCTTGGAATTCAAATCAAAGTTTTTATTTGTCTGTAAACAAAACAAACCATGCCGTATTGTACCAAATTATGTTTTATTGTTGTAAGCTGGGGATTTCAACGATGCACTAAAGGAAATAATAGTTTATTGTGCTGCAGTAAATCAGTTTTCGTATTAAAAAACAAAATCGTTTCTAAACTTTATAAAATATTAAATTAAGATTAAATTTCGTTTAAAAAATGCTTATGCAGTTCAGAACTCGCTTTTGAACAAATTTATACGTATTTAAATTGTTAATATTTCACCATTTACTGATTTTATTTTAGCTTATAAATGCATTTAAATTTTTTCTTTATGGATAGCCTTATTAGTAATAAATCACCTTCATTTTTTTAACTTTGCTCTAGAATATGCCATTAGGAAAGTTTTGGATAACAGAGAAGGTTTGAAATTGAACGGGTTACATCAGCTGCTTGTTTATTCCAACGACGTAAATGTGTTAGGAGGAAATCCACAAACTATTAGAGAAAACACGGGAATTTTACTTGAAGCAAGTGAAGAGATACGTTTGGAAGTAAATCCCGAAAAGACAAAGTGTATGATTATGTCTCGTGACCTGAATATTGTACGAAATGGAAATATAAAAATTGAAAATTTATCCTTTGAAGAGATGGAGAAATTGAAATATTTTGAAACAAAAGTAACAAATATAAATAACAATAGGGAGGAAATTAAACCCAGAATAAATGTGAAAAATGCCTATTATTATTCGGTTGAGAAGATTTTGTCATCTAGTCTGCTGCCAAAAAAGCTGAAAGTTAGAATTTATAAAACAGTTATATTACCGGTTGTTCTGTATGGTTGTGAAACTTGGACTCTCACTTTGAGAGAAGAACAGAGGTTAACGGTGTTTGAGAATAAGGGCTTAGGAAAATATTTGAGGCTAAGAAGGATGAAGTTACAAGAAAATGGACAAAGTTACACAGCATAGAACTGTACACATTGCATTCTTCACCTGACATAATTAGGAACATTAAATCCAGACGTTTGAGATGGGCAGGGCATGTAGCACGTATGGACGAATCCAGAAATGCATATAGAGCGTTAGTTGGGAGGCCGGAGAAAAAAAAAACTTTTGGGGAGGCCGAGACATAGATGGGAGGATAATATTAAAACAGGTTTGAGAGAGGTGGGTTATGGTGGTAGGGATTGGATTAATCTTGCTCAAGATAGGGACCGATAGCGGGCTTATGTGAGGGCGGCAATGAACCTCCGGGTTCCTTAAAAGCCAGTAAGTAAGTAATTAAGTAGGTAAGTAAGTAAGTAAGTAAGTAAGTAAGTAAGCATTATCTTTAAATAAAATATTGAATCTTCATGCATATTAGTTTAAATTGCTATTCAGTTCGTGTTTCATTGACTGATTCATAATTCGTGGCATTTTACTGTTTAATTCATAACTCATGTATATGTAATTTTCATCGAGCTCAATTTTTCTAACTTGTTAAGTTTATTCATATATTATATGTATGCTTTTCGGTGATTAAGTGGAAGAGTTCACCGTAAACAAAAACTAAAAACAAAATATGTAATTTAACTATTTTCTGTCATAGATGCAATTGATTATTTCCAGATGGTACTTTAGATTAGACTAGATTTGATTACTTACTACATTTTACAGATTCAGAAGCATGTATCCAAGGGCAACTGAATATACAACAAATTAATATAAGAAATAATAACTTACTTGTAGATACGTGGTAAGTACGTACAGGAACGTAGTTACAACTTACAAGTTACATGTATTTAAAAATAGCCCTAAAGAAAGGAAAGTAATACCAAAGTAACAAAAGTTCATTAATGGGGAAAAAAGCTTGTGAACATGGACACATTTTGAGATGAGATTTATATTGGTTTTTAGTGTATATTAATAATTATTAGGGCTAGGATTTTGATGACCTATAAATCATGAAAAAATGTCCTAAAACAATGCATTTATGACCTAAATCTAAAAAAAAAAAAATGCCCTTAAAATGCTCTAAAATTCATCTTACATAATTGGCTTAGTAGGAAAAGAAGTTTTGTATTTAGACTAGTAATTAAATTAAATTCTAGTACCAACATTTAATTTTATACAATTTTTTCTAAGTAATACACTTTAATTAATTACTTTACCTGATGCAGTTTCCATGTAGTCCACCACAAGCCATTCTTATACGGAACTAGCAGGTATATTGATGGGGTGGTTGGACTGATCCATTAGATGGGTTGTACTACGTTAAAATGGTAATATTTGTGTAGAAAAACGATTAAAATATTATACAAAATAGAAAAACGATTAAAATATTACACAAAATAAATGGGTATTAATGGACAAAATATGTAGACAAAATATCAAAGGAAATAAACATTATTTTACATTAATAATTGGGATTTATGGCCAAAATTAAATAAAAATGCCTCAAAATTGACCGAATAAAACAAAAAATGCTCTTATAAGTTGAAAAAGGCAAAAAATACAAAAAAACTGCCCTAACAATATACCTTAAAACGATTAAAATATTATACAAAATAGAAAAACGATTAAAATATTATACAAAATAAATGGGTATTAATGGACAAAATATGTAGAGAAAATATCAAAGGAAATTAACATTATTTTACATTAATAATGGGATTTATGGCCAAAATTAAATGAAAATACCTAAAAAATTACCGAATAAAACAAAAAAAAATGCACTTTTAAGTTGAAACAGGCAAAAAAATGCAAAAAATTCCCTAAAAATATATCTCAAAACGATTAAAATATTATACGAAATAGAAAAACGATTAAAATATTACACAAAATAAATGGGTATTAATGGACAAAATATGTCGAGAAAATATCAAAGGAAATAAACATTATTTTACATTAATAATGGGATTTATGACCAAAATTAAATGGAAATGCCTAAAAATGACCGAATAAAACAAAAAATGCTCTTATGAGTTGAAACAGGCAAAAAATGTCCCAACAAATATGTCTTAAAACACTTAATTTATCACATAACATATAACTACTAAAACAGCTATGTTTCTGGTTTACTAGAAAAAACATGCAATTTCATAAAAATCCTAGCCTTAATAATTATATTTATAAGGATAAAGAACTTAAAAATCCTTATGCATTTTCAGTTGCAATAAATAAGCCTATGGCCCATTTCCGAACTGGACTTGTAGTCACTTTACCGTTAAACACAAATGAGCGAATCACTAAAGATCATTGCTTTCATGCCTGTTGAGTCAGTCTATCAAACAGCGTCAGCTTGTCTTTAAGAACTGAGCTTCTACACGTGATTTTGTGCAAACCTATTGCGATTTTTCTAGTATCTTTTCATATACGCCTTATGGTTAGTCTATTCCTCTGCCTTACAAATCATGCATTTAGTATAGATTCCAGGCGTTTTCCTGTTTCTGGATAACTTCTCCGTTTCCTATGTCCTGTGTGTTGCCTACATTCAGCTCAGTCCGGGAACTTATTGATTGCTCCTTGAATATTCGCTCTAGCTTTTGTCTTGTGTCACTCTTCATTATTGTAGTGTTGTAACATAATCACGACGAGGACAAAGGGATTGAGGGCTTCAAATCCATCTACGAGATACATACAACACAAAGGTAACTGAATACTCTATTATACTAAAACTAGATGTTGGCCATAATATCAATTCCATCGTAGAACACAAACTGCTAATTTCATTATTATACAATACTTGTCTACTACAATTTCCTGTGAGCTTCTCTATGTTCTTCCGACGATTTTCTAGGCCTTGCTTGATAATTTAGCAGATCTTGAGTTAGATTTGGTCTGAGTACAAGGATAAAATAGGCTCATTTTTTCATTACTAATGCGTGACGTTATTTATTTTGATTTTAATTTCAATTTCTGTATTCCGTTTCATATCTAATATATCTGGCGGTCTTCATTATATATTTTCATTTTGCTGATAATCATTTTTTCATACTTTCGTAGGTATAGGCTTCGCTATCGTGTAATTATAAGTCATAATGAGTACCTTATAGGACTTACTGATTCCAATTTATTTATTTATTTATTTATTTTCGTTGTTGGTAACTCTATAGCATCTATTAGATGCTTTATGGTTGTGCTAACAGATGGAGTTACTTGTCAACAATGTGACGCTGAAACGTGTGTTCAGGTTGCAGCCCAGCGACAGTCCTGATTGGTTGTGATGATTGGTTAATTAATATTAACCCGGCACACTCATAATCACACTCACATTCAAACAAATTTCCAGACTCTTGACACCCAGGGAAGTCCTCTTCTTTAAGAAAAATTCCCGAGAGCCGAGCCCGGGAATCGAACCCGGTACCTCCTGAACTGGAAGCCAGCATGCTGACCACGGAGGCAGTCAAATTCCAATTTATGTGTAATAATCTTTTATTTTTCTTAAGGTTGAAAAGATTAGACTGAAAATGTAATTGTAGGTGCACTGTAATTATCTAAGTTGTGTCATGTAATTAATTAAGTTGATATGTAGTTAATTAAGATGATATGTAATTAATTAAGATATGTAACTTAGTTGATATGTAAATAAATTAAGGTGATATGTAATTAATTAAGATGATATGTAATTAAGTTGATTTGTAATTAATTAAGGTGATATGTAATTACTTAAATTGGTAATAGTTGGGTGAAATAGAAGTATTTGTAAGTTAGGTTTACTTTTGCTTATTGTAGGCGTTATTATAGAATAGTTTTTATTTAGAGTCCTAGGTTTATTGCATCTATTTATTTATAGTTAGAAATAAATTAAGGTTTATTTTATTTTATTTTTCTTTTATTGCTGTAATTATTGTATAATTGTAATGGTACTATCGTATATTATATATCACTGCCACCGGCTATAAACCCAATTGTAGCGTTAATACATATATACATACATACATACATACATACATACATACATACATACATACATACATACATACATACAATCTCAATTCCATCCAGAGCCAATGTAATGACTTAAATATTTAGATTCATTCATTCATTCATTCATTCATTCATTCATTCATTCATTCATTCATTCATTCATTCATTCATTCATTCATTCATTCATGCATAGTGTTCTGACCAAGGGCAAGTCTTTCACTGCAAACTCAGCGTTCTCCAATTGTTCCTGTTTTCTGCCTTCCTCTTTGTCTCTGCATATGATCCATATTTGTTTTTAGACTTTACTGTACTTAACGTAAGACAAATTTATTATATTGTATTAATAAAATTCATACATAAAAATCGAAATAATTTTGAATTATATTCTCATAGTTATGAAATAAATGGTATGAATTCTTTAAGATTGTTTGAACCAAAATGCAACACTGTTACAGCACAGTCTACTATATACAGTCGCGAAGCTCAATATGTAGTAAAAATGCAAACATGGGTAGTTGCCCACCACTAGGATCGCTACTATCGCCTCATCTCTCTCTGTCTCCTAGTAGACGACAAAATATGTTACACTTTCGTTGTGTTCTTTTGGAAAAATTAACACCTTCCTTCCATTATTGAAATATTAAATGCATAAAGTTAATTTATTATTTTAATGAAGTATATTAAATTCCACCATAAACTCGAAGATACCTGCAAGAAATAGGTTAATATTATTTTTGTTTGTGCAAAACGAACTGAAATTTACTATAATCGCTTCACTCATTCAAGATTATAGCGATAATTAACTTTGAAACCAATAAATATTAATTTTCATTTCCCTTTACAACAATAATAATGGAAATAGGAATTAATGGAGTAACTTACATGTACCGGTACTTGTAGTGTAGGCTTACGTAGTTAACAAAGTGGGATGAGGTTAAGCAATAATAATCACACCAGAATTGGAAATAAAACGTGATCAATAAATTTTATTGTAACAGACTTTTTCTACGTCTCTAGTAAAGTAACAAATAAAAATAAAACCAAATTAACAGCTATAATTAAAAACATATCCTTTGAAAAAAAAAGTAGGCCTCAGCAATAATAATAATCCCGCCAGAATTGAAAATAAAACGTGATCAATAAATTTCATTAAAACAAACTTAATTTTTCTACGTCTCTAGTAAAATATTATTATTCCAATTATTGTATTTTAGCCATTAACATTTTCATTACAACAAATAACGAACATTTCACAAGCATCAATGTGAAATACGCAACGAGCTAGCACTCGATGGAAATACGACACAGTCCAAAGTCGACCGTGGACAGTCTATTGTTTCTAGTTGCTACCCGCTTGGAGCGCTTTATCACGAGATTTGCAAAAAATCACCTCAAGCTTCGCGACTGTATATAGTAGACTGTGGTTACAGTATTTAATCAGAGTAGTAATTTAGGCCCAATAATATATAACAAATTTATATTTAAATATCCTAATCTTGTCAATTCTAATAGTTCTAGTATTCAATTTAAAAAGTTATGTATGGATTTTATAAACATTGAAAAATTGTAAATTTAAATTTGTATACTATAATTACATAGTAGACATAAGACAAATTGTATTGTATAATTATTAATTTCATTTCAGGAATCCGCCCCTGAGCACGAGTTCTACTCTTTCAGGGGCGAGCTAAAGTTTTTCTGTATATATTATATTTTATGTTACAGGTATTAGCAAAATAATAAATAAATAAATAAATAAATGTATATAAAATGTATTAACATCGTCTATCATCTGATATCTTCTTCTGCTCCGAAGTCTTCTCCCGTTCACTATTCTTTCCAGTGCATCCTTACGTAGGCAGTTTCTTCTCAGTCAGTGATCCAACCAGTTCCTTTTTCCTCTTTCTGATCAGTTTCAGCATCATTCTTCCTTCACCCACTCTTTCCAACACATTTATACTGTTGTGCTCCAGTCCCCAGAGCCTCGTTTGTTAAAATCAGGTTGTACCACGGGAAGGTAAGGATGGGATTTGAGTAGGAGAGGTTATGGAATGCACTTCACTACTCCTTGCAACCCATAGTGCATTAATGCTTGTGTATTATGAAGGATATAGGTAGTTGAGCGAATCGAGTTCTTGCAAAGTCAAAGAATGCCACATTGCGCATGCTTACTTACAACTTACTTACAAATGGCTTTTAAGGAACCCGAAGGTTCATTGCCGCCCTCACATAAGCCCGCCATCGGTCCCTATCCTGTGCAAGATTAAGCCAGTCTCTATCATCATACCCCACCTCCCTCAAATCCATTTTAATATTATCCTCCCATCTACGTCTCGGCCTCCCTAAAGGTCTTTTTCCCTCCGGTCTCCCAACTAACACTCTATATGCATTTCTGGATTCGCCCATACGTGCTACATGCCCTGCCCATCTCAAACGTCTGGATTTCAAGTTCCTAATTATGTCAGGTGAAGAATACAATGCGTGCAGTTCTGTGTTGTGTAACTTTCTCCATTCTCCTGTAACTTCATCCCGCTTAGCCCCAAATATTTTCCTAAGCACCTTATTCTCAAAAACCCTTAACCTATGTTCCTCTCTCAGAGTGAGAGTCCAAGTTTCACAGCCATATAGAAGAACCGGTAATATAACTGTTTTATAAATTCTAACTTTCAGATTTTTGGACAGCAGACTGGATGATAAGAGCTTCTCAACCGAATAATAACACGCATTTCCCATATTTATTCTGCGTTTAATTTCCTCCCGAGTGTCATTTATATTTGTTACTGTTGCTCCAAGATATTTGAATTTTTCCACCTCTTCGAAGGATAAATCTCCAATATTTATATTTCCATTTCGTACAATATTCCCGTCACGAGACATAATCATATACTTTGTCTTTTCGGGATTTACTTCCAAACCGATCGCTTTACTTGCTTCAAGTAAAATTTCCGTGTTTTCCCTAACCGTTTGTGTATTTTCTCCTAACATATTCACGTCATCTGCATAGACAAGAAGCTGATGTAGCCCGTTCAATTCCAAACCCTGCCTGTTATCCTGAACTTTCCTAATGGCATATTCTAAAGCGAAGTTAAAAAGTAAAGGTGATAGTGCATCTCCCTGCTTTAGCCCGCAGTGAATTGGAAAAGCATCAGATAGAAACTGACCTATACGGACTCTGCTGTATGTTTCACTGAGACACATTTTAATTAATCGAACTAGTTTCTTGGGAATACCAAATTCAATAAGAATATCATATAATACTTCCCTCTTAACCGAGTCATAAGCCTTTTTGAAATCTATGAATAACTGATGTACTGTACCCTTATACTCCCATTTTTTCTCCATTATCTGCCGAATACAAAAAATCTGATCAATAGTCGATCTATTACGCCGAAAACCGCACTGATGATCCCCAATAATTTCATCTACGTACGGAGTTAATCTCCTCAAAAGAATATTGGACAAAATTTTGTACGACGTCAACAAAAGTGATATTCCTCGAAAGTTACCACAGTTGGTTTTGTCCCCCTTTTTAAAAATAGGTACAATTATGGACTCCTTCCATTGTTCTGGTACAATTTCCTTTTCCCAAATAGCAAGTACAAGTTTATAAATTTCGCTATATAATGCACTTCCACCCTCTTGTATTAATTCTGCTGGAATTTGATCGATACCTGGAGACTTGTACTTTTTCAGATTTTCTATCGCAATTTCGACTTCTGAAAGCGTGGGTTCGGGTATAAATGGCTCAGCAGTTTGTATTTCAATTTCGTCCCGATCATTTCTATTTGGCCTATGTACATTTAGTAGTTGCGCAAAATAGTTTTTCCATCTGTTTAGGATTGATGGAGAGTCTGCAAGCAAGTCACCATTCTCATCCTTGATCACGTTTACCCTTGGCTGATATCCGTTCTTAAATTCCTTTATACCCTTATATAAATCTCGAATGTTTTTATTCTTACTATTTGTTTCTACCTCATTCAGTTTTTCCTTCAAGTAACCTCTCTTTTTATTCCTAAGTGTACGACTTGCTTCCCGTCTTTCATTGAAATAATTATCTCTCTTCTCCTCAACTGGATCCTGTAAGAATTTCAATTTTGCCTGTTTCCTTCTTTCTACTACCATGCAACAATCTTCATCAAACCACGGTTTCTTTTTCTTAGTTTCATAATAACCTATGCTCTGCTCAGCTGCAATTTTGATACTATCTCTGATATTTTCCCACACGCTATTAACATCTAATTCTTTCTCAACTTCGTCGGAACTTTCTAAAGTGGCAAACCTATTCGAAATTTCGACCTGATAATTTTGCTTAGCTTCCTCGTCCTTTAATTTCAAAATATTGAATTTAGTAATATTAACTTGTTGCTCTACTCGCTTGGCTACTGATAATCTTTCTCTTAATTCTCCAATCACCAAATAATGGTCAGAATTACAGTCTGCACCCCTGAAAGTTCGAATATCTACTATACTAGTATGTCTCCGTTTATCTATCAAGATGTGATCTATTTGGTTGTGTGTCAATCCATCTGGAGAAGTCCAAGTATATTTATGTATATCCTTATGGGGGAATGTTGTACTTTTGACAATTAAATTTTTCGATGTGGCAAAGTTGACTAATCTAACTCCATTGTCACTACTAATTGCGTGTAGGCTCTCTTTTCCAATAGTTGGTCTAAAAATATCCTCCCGTCCTACTTTAGCGTTGAAATCCCCCAATAAAATTTTCATATGATATCTAGGGAACTGATCAAAAGTATGTTCCAATTCCTCATAGAAGCTATCCTTTATATAGTCGTCTTTCTCTTCTGTAGGGGCGTGAGCATTTATAACTATGATGTCGCACCATCTACCCTTAAGTACTAAATATGATAACCTGTCACTGATAAATTCGACCTTTTTTACTGCTGATTTTATTCTTTTATGTACAAAGAATCCTGTGCGCATGCTACGAGCCGAAAGTTTTCGGTCATGTTGACGAGGTATTCGCTCCGTCTTTCTGTTTACATATTATTTATCTAACTTATGTTGGCAAGGAACTAAAACTACAGCTTCTTATGAACTGCGCTACAGATCTTGAAACATTTTCGCTCGCTCAACAATTATGTCCTTCACTGTACATCTTTCAATGAGCGTATTCCGAATCTCACCGGTGAGCAATCCGATGGCATCACAGTGTTCCGAATTCCACCGATGACGTCATTGATTCTCCACCGGTGTCGCACCGGTGCCATCAGCTTGCAGAGGTGGTGGCAGTCTCCATCAGCCGCCATCGGTGAATCTGATTGGTTCTTGTATAGAGCGGGAATTAGCAGACGAATGACATCGTGCACTGTTGTGTCATGGCGGTGTGTTCTGCTGTATTGTTTGTAATGAGCACAACGTAAAAACAATATGTTAATGGCTTATGAGCGAACATGTCAACGGACCAGTTATTACTACCGGTTCAAGAAATAAGTTGTTTATGCTCTCCTTTTTCTTTGAACGAGATGGCAGTACGGAAATTTCGCAAAATTTTGCTGGCGTAGCACATATAACAACTTTCACAGCCGCCACGACAGCCATCGATCCTTCCAGCAGTTTTGTTCCTATTCCGCTGCAGCGTGACGTCATCGTTGTCCACCGGTCCGGTGAGATTCGGAATACGCTGAATAGTAGGCCTATAAATTTAGTAAAATTCGAACTTTTGTTTCTACATTACCTGAATTAATCTCCAGCTGCAATTTGTTAGAGTTATTAGACAATACTCCTAGATTAGTAAACAATTTTTAGAATAAAAATAATTAACAATAGCAATTGTTATGTACCAATATCTCTTACGTATTTACTGTACTCAATACCAGAACGAAGTTACCTTAATATCTTGTTGTAGATTAATAATATTTATTTATTCACAAAGACTTCGTTACAAGTATTTCCTACATTTCGTTTGTTAGATGTTTTTAGCAATAATTTAATTCCTACTGCAGAGAAAACTTGAACAATGGGCTCATAAAGATGAGAATAAATAGCTAACCACTCATCCGCCTGTCTTTTAAAAATCTGGAAAGAATTCCTTTCTCGTTTACGGGGTAGATGGAATAAAGAATATATTACCAAGACTTTATGTGGCTACACTTCCGGGATAGCTTGCTGGAACAGGTTAACGATGTCAAGAGAAGAAAGTCGAGTTCCTCCTGTCAAAAGAGCGGAATGATTTTTATTTAGAGCCACTGTTTTATCACTGTCTAAATATTAGACAGTTATTAAGGTGGACCTTACGGGCTTATCTTTTAGAAGAACGAGCCTCGTATATTTGGGGGTTTAATTTTTCACCCTACTTAATGTTGGTATTACTACGCCTTATGTCAAAATAAAAAAGGCGCATGCATAATTCACTACGAAAATATAGCGGACTTCTTAGCTGGCACGGCATTACAATGCAATCATTCACACAACCCTCCGCTACAGTCCCCTTACACTCTTGTATTGTTTTCAGAAAAGAAAAGTTGTTATGCCTCTTAAAACTTTTGTTAATGGAATTCCTGCCAAGAAAGCTTTTACAGAAAATAAAGTATTTCAAAGACACTCCTAGATATGCCACCGCAGCCTTCATCTGAATCTACAAGAAATCGACATTATTTTCTGAAATAGCCAAAATGAAGACTCCTTGAAATATTATAAGTTATACAAAGAACTGCCACTATTTTTACAGTATATTTATTGCACAGCGCGCAGACAATATAAACTATCAAGCTTATACATGGTAACCATTCGTTCATTCATAGTGTTCTGCCCAAGGGCAGGTCTTTCACTAAAAACCCAGCATTCTCCAATCTTCCCTATTTTCTACTTTCCTCTTAGTCTCTGCATATGATCCATATATCTTAATTTGTCTATCATCTGATATATTCTTCTACCCCGAACTTTTCTACCGTTCACCATTCCTTCCAGTACATCCTTCAATAGGCAGTTTCTTCTCACCTAGTTACCCAACCATATTCCATTTCCTCTTTCTGATAAGTTTCAGCATCATTCTTTCTTCACCCACTCTTTCCAACACAGCTTAATTTCTTATTCTGTCTGTCCACTTCACACGCTCCATTCTTCTCCATATCCACATTTCAAATGCTTCTAGTCGCTTCTCTTCACCTCCATGTTTCTCACTCAAAATTCCACACTCCACACAAAGCACTTGACCCCACTGCCTGTTCTGAGAAGGGTGATCAACAAGCCAATAACGTTAACGATGAAAAGAAGTTTATTTACAACCCATGTATTCCTCACTTCAGTGACAGATGCAAAATGAATATTAATACATGGGAAGTGAAAGGACTTCTTTTTGGCGCTAGGGGAACTTCATTTAAGTTAACTGAAACCATTCTCCTTTCTCTTAAATTTTCTGATGAGGACATTAACAAAATTTGTCTAATGGTATTGAGAGATTCATTATCCATTTTACACAATCACTTGTATAATACTATGTATTTTTTTTTTTTACTTTATTTCATTACTCTTCAATGTATTTTCATCTCATGTTTCTCCGAAATCAAATTGTACTTTATTTTTAAATTTATCATTGTTCTCTATTCTCTCCGCAATCATATTGCATTTTTAATTTAACCTCTGCTTTGTATTCTGGATCCTAGTGGTCAGCCGTAGATTTCGGCCAGATGTCTCAAATTGTGGAATTTGTGTGCTAGTCTTTACCTTAGTTCTTTCTCCAGAGGTCCGCAGAAGATGTCCCTTTTTCTATTAAAAGCTTCCTTTGCCATTGCTTTCCTCCTTTTGACTTCCTGGCAGCAGCTCATGTTACTGCTTATAGTACACCCCAAGTATTTGAAGCTGTCCACATGTTCTATTGCCTCGTTTAGAATTCTTACGTTTACTTTCTTTATTTTTCTTCCGATAACAATATTGTATCCGTCTTGTTTGCATTTATCTTCATCCCACACTTCTCACAGCTGTCCTTTAGCTCTAATAGCATGTCACTTAGTATCGTATCTTCTTGTGTTAACAACCCATATCATCAGCAAATCTTTTGCACTTTATTCTTCTTCCTTCTACTATCATCCATTTTAATATAGAATATAATTGTAACATATAGAAGAGATTGGCTTCGACATCTAGAAAGAATGCTTCCACACAAGATCGCAAACAAAATAGTTGGGCCTAATTAAAAGGCAGATGATCCAGAAGACGTCCTAAGATGATTTGGAAGCAAAAATCTACAGTAGGCTTCATATTCCTCCAAGGGCAGGTCTTTCACTGCAAACCCAGCATTATCCAGACTTTCCTATTTTCTGCCTTCCTCTTAGTCTCCGCATATGATCCGTATATCTTAATGTCGTCTATCACGTGATATCTTCCTCTGCCCCGAACTCTTCTCCCGTTCACCATTCCTTCCAGTGCATCCTTCAATAGGCAGTTTCTTCTCAGGCAGTGATCCAACCAATTCCTTTTCCTCTTTCTGATCAGTTTCATCATCATTCTTTCTTCACCCACTCTTTCCAACACAGCTTCATTTCTTATTCTATCTGTCCACTCCATACGTTTCATTCTTCTCCATATCCACATTTCAAATGCATCTAGTCGCTTCTGTTCACTTCGTCTTAACGTCCATCTGCTACTTTCTATTATCTAATATTATTTGAAATATATTAACATTCTATGTATTTTAGTTTAATTCTGCTACACAGTTTTTTCAGTGTTTAATTAATAGTTCATAGTATTTTGTTGTTTAATTCGTAAATAACTCTCGTATACATGTAACTCTCATCTAAATCAAATTGTTGAATTCTTTGTAAGTTCATGCATATGTATATACTCTTTTTGCTGGTAGAGTGGAAGAGAAGGCCTTACGGCTTTAACTCTGCCAGCTAAAATAAATTATTATTATTATTATTATTATTATTATTATTATTATTATTATTACGTAAACTATATTTGTTTCCAAAATGCTTTTATCCTAGTTTACCTCATCGTGGTTTAATTATATTTTTGTAGAACTCTCTTCCTTTAGGTTATTAAATGGTGTACACATTTCCAGATGGTTCGTCGACGTGATGTTACGGAATGTTACGCTGTAAGTATCGCACATCTATAAATTAAAAACTTTAGATGTCATTAAAAGCCACCTCAAGTCATTACATACAGAATCTGTGTGCACAGCGGATTCTAACTTGGCTGACGGATCAGAGGGGCGTTTTCGCCATATATCACGGCACAAGCTGCAGGCTACACACCTGCAGAGTGTGAATTATTGCAGGTAGCAGGAAGTCGTGACACAGTCCCGGTGATGAGGTTCCAACCTGGTTGGTAATTGAGCATTGAGGCGCTTTCATGCTTCCATTGAAAATTTTAACACAAAAATTCTACAGCGTTTGATATTATAGCCTTCTCGTACTCCAACAGATTAAATCACACAATAATTCACGATAACACCGCAAAACAACCCACTAGTACGAGCCAATTAATCATGGTGGGAATTCCACCGTTACGGGAAAACGTCAAAGCAGAAAACGTGTTATAACTATCCTGAAGCAGTAATCGACATTAACAATGAAATTCACGAGTTGCTAAGTACTCGTACGTAACTGTATAAGTGCAGTTGGTTCGGATCTTCATGGGGAAGAAATTTTGTTATCATATTTCAGCAGTGTATGGGACCGGTGCCCACATAGTATCGTGATGAATTTTGGGAGCTACCATACGTAACGAAATCAAGTTCGATTAACTAACCTTAACGGTTGAGGGGTATCAACGTGCTAAATGCATGATCCCCCATACTGGTTGGATGATCGGTCACTTCTTTTGAGGCATGTGGACGTGAGACCAGCAATTGTATAATCGGCCTTGGTCCTGTATAGGCTGTTGCGTACAGGATTATTATTATTATTATTATTATTATTATTATTATTATTATTGTGTTAGTTGGGAGGCCGGAAGGAATAAGACCTTTGGGGAGGCCGAGAAGTAGATGGGAGGATATTATGAAAATGTATTTGAGGGAAGTGGGATATGATGGTCGGGACTGGATTAATCTTGCATAGGATAGGGACCAATGGTGCGCTTATGTGAGGGCGGCAATGAACCCCCGGGTTCCTTAAAAGCCATAAGTAAGTAATTATTATTATATTATTATTATTATTATTATTATTATTATTATTATTATTATTACTAATATTACTATTCTTATTATTGTCATTATTCTTATTATTACTTACGGCTTTTAAGGAACCATTATAATTCTTACAATTATTGTTATTGTTGCAATTGTTAAAATTATTATTATTGTTTAATAATTCTCATTATTATTAGTGCTGTTGTTTAAATTCTTATTGTTATTGTTGTTAAAATTGTTCTTATTATTTTTGTTGTTAAAATTCTTATTATTGTTCTTAAAATTGTAATTATTATTGTTGTTGTTGTTAAAATTCTTATTGTTGTTGTTATTATTGCTGTTATAATAATAATTATTATTATTATTATTGTAAAAATTCTA
Organism: Periplaneta americana; assembly: GCF_040183065.1. Taxonomy (NCBI): domain Eukaryota; kingdom Metazoa; phylum Arthropoda; class Insecta; order Blattodea; family Blattidae; genus Periplaneta; species Periplaneta americana. Next base: position 28,302,399 of record NC_091122.1, on the reverse strand, counting down.
CTTCTTATTATTGTTATAATAGTTGTTATTGTTGTTAAAATTATTATTATTATTATTATTATTATTATTATTAAAATTCTTATTATTACTATTATTATTATATTATTATTATTGTTGTTAAAATTTTTATTATTACTGTTGTTATTCTTATTATCAGAGTTATTATTATTCTTATTATTACTGTTATTCTTCTTCTTCTTCTTCTTCTTCTTCTTATTATTATTATTATTATTATTGTTATTATTTTTTTTGTTTTTTTTATTATAGTGTATGTATGTATGTATGTATGTATGTATGTATGTGAAGAGTCCACTGCAAGAATGATAGATGTCACTCTCTTGTCGAAAATGGACCAAGACTGTCAATGCATAGCTTAAGACATATAGAATGTACCGTACATGCAGAGTTATATGGCATTAACACTGATGGTCATTGTCCAGTAATGATCGGAAAATCACAGTTAAGCTTTGAGCGCTAAGCATTTCAAACTTTCAATCGCTTCTCCTGCAAAATGTATTCAAATGACATCCATCATTCTTGCAGTGGACTCTTCATGTATGTATGTATGCATGTATGTATGAATGTACGTATTATGTAGTTATGTGTGTACAGTACTATGTGGATATATGAAAGCATGAGTACATATTAATATTATGTGAGCTCTTACGTACGTACGGGTATATTGATGAATGGGATCTACTCACTGTTCTTTGGGTGAGTAGGCGGAGTCACGGATCGTTCGAGGATGAGCGCTGGAGTGCGTGGGTGGATATCCGATTGGGTGGAGATGTGAATGGGTGACTGTGTGGGTGGATGGGTGTGTTGTGTTTGATGGATGGTTATATGGATTGAAGGTTTTTATGGATAGTGAAATGAATCGGCTCTGAGTGTGATGAATTGGCATGTATCTACTGTTGATGTGCAGATGGGCGAGTATGATTCTTTTTATTATAGTCGAAGTATGGATTGTAGAATATATAGAATTGTATATTACTTTATACTGTAAAATAATCATTTTTAAATAAAGTTTTCGTCGTTGACAAATGAGTTAATATTACGTTAAAGGGGCCCGGGTTCGAATCCCATTCTACACTAAAATGTGTAAAATTTCTAGGGCAAGCTCTGGTCCAGGCAGCACAAGACTTTTCTCCGTATACTCCGGTTCCCTGTGGCATCCCAACAATTCGCCATCATCACCATCATTCTTCAAGAGGTACATGTGCACCAACTGCACCGCTTGCTGCAATTTGGATAGACACTGACGAACATAGCGGTCTACGGTTCCCGGCACTTGCAGAGAAGGCCTGACGGCCTTATCTCTACCAGGTTAAATAAATAAATACTAATACTAATCCTAATACATCTGTAAGTCTGCTCAAAAAAGTTGGGGTGAATGACAGAATGTTATGGGCCCTGCCATTGCAAGAAAAATAAAATAAAACAAATAAGTAAATAAATAAATAAATAAATAAACAAATAAATAAGTAAATTGATAAATAAGTAAATAAGTAATATATATATAAATAAATAGGTAAATAAATAAATAAAAATAATAAATAAACAAATAAGTAAGTAAATAAGTAAGTTAATATATAAATAAATAAGTAAATAAATAAGTAAATAAATAAATAAATAAGTAAGTAAATAAGTAAGTTAATATATAAATAGGTAAATAAATAAATAAGTAAATAAGTAAGTAGCTAAATAAGTAAATAAATAAAAACATAAATAAAAAAATAAATAAATAAGATATATAAATACATAAATAAGGAAATGAATAAGTAAATAAATAAATAAGTAAATATAATAAATAAATTAATTAATTAATTAATACATAAATAAATAAATATATAAATAGGTAAATAAGGAAATGAATAAAAACATAAGTACATAATTAAATACATAAATAAATAAAAATATGTAAATAAATAAATGCATAAATAAATAAATTGATACATAAATAAATAAATAAGTACATAAATGAATGAATAAATACATAAAAATAAATAAATAAAAATAAATGAATACATAAATGAATGAATAACTACATAAATAAATAAATACATGAATAAATAAATACATAAATAAATAAGTAAATAAATAAATAAGTAAATATGTTAATAAATAAATAACTCCGTCGAAAGAGCAACTATGAAATGGCATGGTTTATGGGACACAAAAGTATTTATTTTTACTCAAAGAATCATGTCATCTATGAAAACGAGATATAGTTTTTGTGTTAGAACACGAATTCAGGTCAAGTCAGGAGACTTTCTAGTCATAAATGCTACCAGCTCCAAGTTAACGGAGCGAGGAAATTTCTGGGCCAATAGATGCCGACACAACCGTCTTATCTGAATATAAATGCATTTTTTCTCCCAGAAAGACAATGAGAGCTAGAATTCATTTCATTTCCGATAGTCGCAATATCGCAGCAGACGAACCTCGTGAAGTCGACGTTACATAGATATGAAGTCCCGACTGGGAGGTTCATTATTATTATGCAATTAAAATACCGAGTAATACAGGCTGCTCGCCCCATTCTGATCTCAAATTAAAATTTCAAAACCGCTGCAAGCCCAACTCTATGTGAAACTTCCCACTCGGGAGTTTTGCACCCGTTTGAAATGTCTGGGAACTCGCAGCGGCTAGGAACGCGGGAGGGGGGGGGGGTGGGGGCGGGCATTCGTGACTCAGAAAGCGGGCGAATACTTCTCTACGACTATAAAGTCTTTGCTGTCCACTAAGTTGGAGCAAGAAAATGTTGAACCAGTTCTTAGATGCCAGAGATTTCTCTTTAATTACAAAACTGTGAAGATGTTGCCTACAAATTATAAGAATAGATCGCAGAAGAAAGAGAAATTCAAGTACATATAGTCCCAAAATTGTTGACCCGATTTTAATATTTATTTCGCAAAGTATGTGAGCTGTTGAAACACAGCTAATCTCAATAGATAGTTAATAACCTGAAGTTTATCTATCTGAAGAAAGAGTTCGTCCAAAGGGCTGAATTCGTGAAGAGTACCTAAAACCCTCATTGCATTTCCGCGTTGAATAGCTATACTTAAGCGTTGACTCAAATATGTAGTGCAGTGATGTCAAAGCAAGCGCATTTTTCTGACCTTGACGTCGTGCGCGGGCATCAAGCGCTAGGTATGCTAGGAGGAATAAGCAGCCTGTTGGATTAAGAAAACAGTGGTGCACAAACTTCAAATGGAACGTGAAATTTTATGTCGTTATTTTTATATGGCTTCTTTCTGTTTGTTATTTTCTATATTTTCTGTAAAACAGAAGTACTAACACCTATTTCTTAGCCTAATATTGCAGTTGTGTTTTAATAACATAATAAAGAGTAAAGAAGGAATATTCACACATATTCCATAATAACTACAACTATACTGTACTAAGTGAATTAAACACATCATTCATAAAGAAAGTGTTATCCCAAAGAAAGACATTGAATATGACACGATAAGTTGAAATTGACATTGATGATATCTTTAGCCTTATAAAAGTAATCAAAACAATATTATAGTACAAAGCAAAATTGTCTAGGTATATGTTTTAACTGTAACTAATATTACATAATAAAACTCTTATCGCATTATGCTTTTAGGTGATATTGGTGCGCAACTTTCTGTTATCAGAATATTAAATTATCTCGAAATTTGTTAAAGCTGTAGAGCTGACGTTTTACCAGCACATAGGCACATATCTTTTGTTTGTGAAGTAACAGTATTTGCTTTGTTAATTCATTTCCTTACAAACATTTTTCCATGAGAATATTTTCAAACATTTTCAATACACTATCTTCAGTAATACGTATTTACGATATATTAGATTTACGAAAACATTGTTTTAGTACCTGTAAGGTTACTAAATAAACATATCTGAAAATTTCACTTTTCTGTAAAAAAAAGTTGAGAAAATATTCCTTTTGAATAAAAAAGCAAACTTGTGAAAAATGAACATTAAAATTAAAACTTACATTCTTTTAATGCACTTATACTTCTCAGGCAAATATAAAAATTAACATGGATACAGTTTTATTAAGTTCTCTTCCCTTTATCCATTGAATCAGTGCTGGCCATCCCTGAATATAGCTCGACCAAGCGGCATATACCACCTCTCTCGTCTGTCTCTTTCCTTTCCGCTGTGAAGCGCTCAGGCTCTCCTGGGCTCTAATGGGCATCAGTTAACATCACTTTTGTAGTGCAACGGCGATCACCAGTAATGGAGATCAAAATTTGGCCGATTTGAGATATCAAACCTTTAACGTCATGACTCCAAGGACCGAAGGTCTCCACAGCAAAGGGGATAACGATATAATTGTCTAAAAGATGAGCATATTTATTGACTTTCTTCTTCACGGCTAATTCAGCAACAGATGCTGCGCGTCTGGAGGTATTCGGCAAGTGAGATGGAGCTAGAGTGTCAGCGCAAGTGGAGTCCCAAATTAAAGATTTTCCTCTAGACCATGGAATTAAGGTGAGACCATCGGGTCGTTTACCATCCGCGCGACTAATACCTGGTGGTTCCAAAAGAGACGGGATGCCACAAGAAGTCAGAGATCTTTTAATGATATCATTGAGTGATATCAACAGTAATCTCACTAGAGCTTTTGATTTATGTAGAGCAAATCAAAACTCGAGTGGGATTTAATTGACTATTACACGATTACAAGAAAGAATATAGAGATTAGAAGAAATAAAGTATTCTAATTCAATAAAATATTAATTTATTTGCTAAAATTCTATTTCCCTAATGTTAGCTTCACCAAAATGTTTGAACAGAACCGTCATTTTTAGTCGACTATTTATGCAGTAAGCAAATGACGATCACAAAGCATGTTTTATAGTACCGTAAAGCATTTTTAGTTTGAAATGTTGGCAAACAAAGAAACAAATGATAGCGGGATGATAAAAACAGAAGAAAGTATATAGACATTATAAGAAATAAAGTACTCTAATACAATAAAATATTAATTTATTTGCTAAAATTCTATTTCCCTAATGTTAGCTTCACCAAAACGTTTGAACAGAACCGTCATTTTTAGTCGACTATTTATGCAGTAAGCAAATGACGATCACAAAGCATGTTTTATAGTACCGTAAAGCATTTTTAGTTTGAAATGTTGGCAAACAAAGAAACAAATGATAGCGGGATGATAAAAACAGAAGAAAGTATGTAGACATTATAAGAAATAAAGTACTCTAATACAATAAAATATTAATTTATTTGCTAAAATTCTATTTCCCTAATGTTAGCTTCACCAAAACGTTTGAACAGAACCGTCATTTTTAGTCGACTATTTATGCAGTAAGCAAATGACGATCACAAAGCATGTTTTATAGTACCGTAAAGCATTTTTAGTTTGAAATGTTGGCAAACAAAGAAACAAATGATAGCGGGATGATAAGAACAGAAGAAATTATATAGACATTATAAGAAATAAAGTACTCTAATACAATAAAATATTAATTGACTTACTAAAATTCTATTTCACTAATGTTAGCTTCACGAAAACGTTTGAACGGAGCCGACATTTTCAGTCGACTATCTATGCGGGAAACAAATGACGATCGCAAAGCATGTTTTATAGTACCGTAAATAATTTGCAGTTTAAAATGTTGGCCAAAAAAGAGAAACAAATGCTAGGGAAGTGATAAAAATAAACAAATGCTAATAATGGATAATGAAATATTATTTGTAGTTGATACTTGTAAACCCCTTGAAATACAGCCTGCTCTCCGGTAACATCGTTCTTCTAAAAGACATGGTATTAAGGCTGAATAACACGAAAGCGCCCGGAGGCGAACTCAGCGAACACGGCTGCAGCTCCAGGCATCGTGTCTGACAGAGAAGCCCCGTCCGTCAGTTGCCAGATAACGTAGTGAAGTTGAGGGTGTTAATAAGTGGGAGATGTTGGTTCAAATAAACTGCTATACAGTGCTCTCAGTTTGATCAGTTGAAAGTACCTCGCCACATTCCATAATATTTTTATTCCTGTTCTCGGATATGGGCGTTCACCGAGCTAGTATACCGATATGAGGTTGATGAGAGATAAAATTGTTAGTATGACTTCTTTTCGGAAAAAGGATACACGTGTCGTAGATTTATGGCATGTAAGATAACCCTGTACCTGATAGAGGTCCCACGTTCAATTTCGACGCAGTTTTCTTGCAGTTTTATCGCCGCTGAATAAGATACTATCATTTCAACCAACAATAACACTGGAATTCAGAAGAGCGTGGATTCTTAAGTACGTAATGTTCATATGAAGCAAGTCAAAGACAGGATAGGATATAAAATATGTATTTTATTTTATTTATTTACTTATTTATTTATTCTACATATTTATGTTGTTTTATTTATATATTAATGTATTTTACTACTAAGATTTATTTCAAATCATCCGTCCTCAAGTGAGGTTGACCACTGGGATCCGGAATTAACAAACATAAAAGATAAAGATAAGCAAAATAATGATTTGATTTGTACATTGAAACAAAAATTTACGTGTTAACATATAGATGATAGTGTAGAATTTGAAGAGAGGCCTATATTTTAGTAGAGAAGAATAAAGAAGTGTACTGGGTGTTCAGTTCAAAATGTGTCTTGGCTCGCTGTATGCCATCATGTGGCTAGCTGATGAGCCTAGAGAATTCAATCTTCCTACACTTCCGCAGCTCAGGTGTATAATCTAAGAGGCAGAGAAGTTGGCTAGCAAGTACGGCGTTCATTCTGAAGAGTACGTACCGATACGTACGGTAACGCCGGTAGTGGCAGGAATGTGAACTGTTTGGAAATACGTACTGTCGGGATATGGGGAGAGGGTTAAGACGATTACTTACGTATTTGTTGACATTAACTTCGACGGTCAACATGGACACGGAGCATTTGATTTGTGTTGTGGAATGTTACCGTACGCAACCGATGATAACAAATACCCTGCGTACGACTTGCCGGCGCAAAACACAGTTCGAAAGAGGTTATGGTAGCACACAGACTGTACAGACCGTCATCTGTTGCTACGACGTTCAAGTTATACCGTACACGTTCTCAAGTTCAGATTGAAGAACGCCTTAAATAATAGGAAACTTCTCTAACATATAAGTTGAAACTCGCTTCAAATCGGTGACCCAACAACAGTGACGTCATGACACACTTTGAAATGAACACCCAGTATATAGTATTCGTGGACCTAGAAAAGGCTTTTGAGAGAGTGAATTGGAACAAATTGATGGGGATCCTAAAGAAAATTGGTGTGCATTGGAAAGAAAGGAGACTGTTCAGTAACCTTATATGAAACAACGAGTCAAAGTCAAGATAGGAGAAGAAATGTCAGAAGGGAGTGAAATTGGGGGAGGAGTACGACAAGGATGTCCTTCATCACCTACCCTGTTCAACATCTACTTGGAGGATTTAGTGAAGAACTGTTTTCACAACATGGGAGGAGTGATAACAGGAGAAAGAAGAATAAAGTGCATAACATTTGCTGATGATATGGCGTTGTTAGCAGAAGAAAAAATTATACTAAAGGATATGCTACTGGAGCTAAATGACTGCTGTAAGAAGCATGGGATGAAGATAAATGCAAACAAGACGGAGAGCATGGTCATAGGAAGAAAAATACAGAAGATAAACTTACGAATTCTAAATGAGGCAGTAGAGCAAGTGGACAGCTTCAAATACTTGGGGTGTACTATAAGCAGTAACATGAGCTGCTGCCAAGAAGTCAAAAGGAGAATAGCAATGATCAAGGAAGCTTTTAATAAAAAAGGAGCATCTTCTGCGGATCTCTGGAGAAAAGAATTAAGGAAGAGACTAGTGAAGTGCTTTGTATGGAGTGTATTTTTATTTTTTTTTATTTTATTGGGTTATTTTAAGACGCTTTATCAACATGTAGGTTATTTAGGAAAACCCCGGAAAAAACCTCAACCAGGTAACTTGCCCCGACCGGGATTCAAACCCGGGCCACCTGGTTTCGCGGCCAGACGCGCTAACCGTTACTCCACAGGTGTGGACGTGTGGAGTGTAGCATTGTATGGGGCAGAAACATGGATATTACGACGAAGTGAAGAGAAGCGAACAGAAGCATTTGAAATGTGGATATGGAGAAGGATGGAGCGTGTGAAATGGACAGACAGAATAAGAAACCAAGCTGTGCTGGACAGAGTAGATGAAGAAAGAATGATGCTGAAACTGATAAGGAAGAGGAAAATGAATTGGCTGGGTCACTGATTGAGAAGAAACTGCCTTCTGAAGGATTCACTGGAAGGAATAGTGAACGGGAGAAGAGTTCGTGGCAGAAGAAGGTATCAGATGATAGATGACATTACCATATATGGATCATATGCAGAGACAAAGAGAAAGGCAGAAAATAGAAAAGACTGAGAATGCTGAGTTTGCAGTGAAAGACCTGCCCGTGGGCAGAACACTATGAACGAATGAATATATTTTAGGAAATAAAATTAATTTGTATTAACGTTGTATCAGATTTTCTTTTTATAATGAATTAACAACTTCTAAATACCGATTTCCGTATGATCGATGTTTGTTGTCCGTACTATTCCTGGACTTTCATGCTGTACCGCTTGCCGATTGCAGGGGACATACTGCGCGTGTTACATCTAAGTAGGAGAACATTGACTTTCTTCTATATCGACCAAAGAATGTATTTCACTCAGAATTTCTAACAAATTTTAAAATCTCCAGTATTTCTCCTGCTTACTAAAAGAAAAAAACGTGATAAAATTAATTGTAGATTCTCGCCAAATTAAAAATTTACTTCTTTAGCACATTATTCAAACTATTCATTCTAAACATTTTTCATTTGTTTAGTCAACTGTCCGAAGGCAAGTCTAAACTTCACAAGTGATACCAACAAGACACCACTTTGATAATGGGGGTAGGGTGGCTAGTTCCTATCCCCCTACATTGTATACATCGGTAACTAGATACATGTTACACTAAGCAGACTTCTAAACTTATTAAGAATAAATTAATCTTGGACGCTATTTCGTTTATATAACGCCATTACATTTTCAGCCAATGAAGTGTAATGAAATTTTGAATTCCAACCAATCAGAGTCATACATCGCGATAATTTCTGCAGCATGATTTATCACTATCAATTTATCGCATGGTCGTTCTTTTGTTTAGTCATCTGTCGCCACCTGTTTCCACGTAATCGATGAGCATGAATCCATTGTACTAAATAAAATGCGAAATCCTACTTCCACATCCACATCTTCATCTTCTAATTCCATGTCCATTGTATCTAAAGAAAAGACACTCCTTCATAACAATTGTTCATTTAATTAATGTATTAGTCAGGTTATTTGTAATTATACTATAAAATGTTTAAATTAAATTATGATTTCAGCAGATAATGAAAACGTATTTCTGTTATAATAACAATAGAAAAGCGCAGTACATATAATTAATATTTTAAACGTGTATTTACCTTATCTGAATTGACATTACTGAATAACATTCAATTTCTTTATTGCAGTAATCGATATTCATCTATTTCGACTTCACAATGTCTGATTAGGTTAAGTATTCATAAATATATAATTATTAGCATTTTGTGAGCGAAATTTTGAGATATATGTTATTTACATTTTTATGTTATTCACGAAATAGTCCTAATAAATGTCACTTGTGACATTACTATAGATAATTTATGCTCGACCATGCCGAAATGTAGTAATTATACACCTGGTAGCAGTCCTTTAATGCATGTCATTAAAGTATACCTATTCATTAAAGTTCAGGTTTTCGATTATTCTCGGCTATGCAATCGAAAGACAACGAGGGAAACGTCACGGAGGCTGGAAATCCAATACTGTCGCAGAAGGTTATGTTCTGTTACTATTAGCGTTAATTGTAAATAATATTCAAATAAATTCAATTTGTCATCTCGTTTTTCAATTCTAAATAAATTTCCAGGTTATATCAAAATTTGTTCATGTTATTCTCTAGATTACATCAAGGTCAATGACATTATTGTTCCTCGGAAAAAATCAATACTTTCGCGTCTGCGCACATCTCACAATTTACGAGCTATGCACAAGGTCACTTCCGATCTTCAGTCAGATGCGAATAAAATGAATACTTCTGAATAATTTCAAGTTCGAAATGTGGTCGAGCATAAAAAATCGTATGAAACTTGCGCTCGTTTCATAAACAAACATACTCGCGTCTTAATTACTATCATTATAGGCTCGTTGCATAATGTACTATTATTTTATCATTAAATTCATTAACAGCGTTACAACAACAGCCAGGTCGACATCAAAATGAATGCATTACAATATATCCTTTACGGAGATTTAAATGCACAAAGCTACATAGTGATGCATCTTGATTCTGTGCAGTAATTCTGTTATGTGCCTATTTTACTAGACGCATGGCGAAGTGACTGGCTGTAACAGTCCCACTCTGTGACGTTTATCTTGAGTATGGCTGGCGCTGTCGCCCACCTGGAAGCTAAGCCACTTGCCCCCAGCCCGCTCGCTCGTCCGGGTGATTCTTTATTTCTTCTCTAGAAGACACGTTCCATTTCACTTAACGTTTATTGCTCTACAAAAATGTCGCCTTAAAGTTATTTATCGCTAGCCTGAAAGCCGGAGCACAAATGCACTTCCCCCCGCAGTGAAGAATGCGTGCGAATCGTAAAGATCGGCTCTTCTGCGCCCCGCAGCGAGATCCTTTAATGAGATGAGCTCCCCTGTATATTGCCACGCAGCTGGGGGCATGCCACGCGGAAAACGGATTACTGTATAATAATAATAATAATAATAATAATAATAATAATAATAATAATAATAATACTTACTGTCTTTTAAGGAACCCGGAGGTTCATTGCCGCCCTCACATAGGCCCGCCATTGGTCCCTCTCCTAAGCAAGATTAATCCAGTCTCTATTATCACACCCCACCTCCCTCAAATCCATTTTAATATTATCTTCCCATTTACGTCTCGGTCTCCCTAAAGGTCTTTTTCCCTCCGGCCTCCCAACTAACACTCTATATGAATTTCTGGATTCGCTCATGCCCTGCCCATCTCAAACGTCTGGATTTAATGTTCCTAATTATGTCAGGTGAAGAATACAATGCGTGCAGTTCTGTGTTGTGTAACGTTCTCCATTCTCCTGTAACTTCATACCTCTTAGCCCCAAATATTTTCCTAAGCACCTTATTCTTAAACATCTTTAACCTATGTTCCTCTCTTTAAAAGTGAGAGTCCAAGTTTCACAACCATAAAGAACAACCGGTAATATAACTGTTTTATAAATTCTAACTTTCAGATTTGTTGACAGCAGACTGGATGATAAAACTTCTCACCCGAAAAATAACAGGCATTTGCCATATTTTTTTCTGTGTTTTATTTCCTCCCGAGTATGAATAATAATAATAATAATAATAATAATAATAATAATAATAATAATAATAGTAATAATAATAATAATAATAATAATAATAATAATAATAATACTTACTCACTGGCTTTTAAAGAACCCGGAAGTTCATTGCCGCCCTCACATAAGCCCGCCATTGGTCCCTATCCTGAGCAAGATTAATCCAGTCTCTATCATCACACCCCACCTCCCTCAAATCCATTTTAATATTATCTTCCCATTTACGTCTCGGTCTCCCTAAAGGTCTTTTTCCCTCCGGCCTCCCAACTAACACTCTATATGAATTTCTGGATTCGCTCATGCCCTGCCCATCTCAAACGTCTGGATTTAATGTTCCTAATTATGTCAGGTGAAGAATACAATGCGTGCAGTTCTGTGTTGTGTAACGTTCTCCATTCTCCTGTAACTTCATACCTCTTAGCCCCAAATATTTTCCTAAGCACGTTATTCTCAAACACCCTTAACCTATGTTCCTCTCTCAAAGTGAGAGTCCAAGTTTCACAACCATAAAGAACAACCGGTAATTTAACTGTTTTATAAATCCTAACTTTCAAATTTTTTGACAGCAGACTGGATGGTAAAAGCTCCTCGACCGAATAATAACAGACATTTGCCATATTTATTCTGTGTTTAATTTAATCCCGTGTAATAATAATAATAATAGTAATAATAATAATAATAATAATAATAATAATAATAATAATAATAATAATAATAATAATAATAATACTTACTTGCTGGCTTTTAAGGAACCCGGAAGTTCATTGCCGCCCTCACATAAGCTCGCCATTGGTCCCTATCCTGAGCAACATTAATCCAGTCTCTATCATCACATCCCACTTCCCCCAAATCCATTTTAATATTATCTTCCCTTCTACGTCTCGGTCTCCCCAAAAGTCTTTTTCCCTCCCGCCTCCTAACTAATACTCTATATGCATTTCTGAATTCGCTCATACGTGCTACATGCCCTGCCATCTCAAAAGTCTGGATTTAATGTTTCTAATTATGTCAGGTGAAGAATACAATGCGTGCAGTTCTGTGTTGTGTAACTTTCTCCATTCTCCTGTAACTTCATCCCTCTTAGCCCCAAATATTTTCCTAAGCACCTTATTCTTAAACATCCTTAACCTATGTTCCTCTCTCAAATTGACAGTCCGAGTTTCACACCCATAAAGAACAACCGGTAATACAGTATAACTGTTTTATAAATTGTAACTTTCAGATTTTTTTGACACCAGACTGGATGATAAAAGCTTCTCAAACGAATAATAGCAGGCATTTCCCATATTTATTCTGCGTTTAATTTCCTACCGAGTATAAATAATAATAATAATAATAATAATAATAATAATAATAATAATATCGGTAAATAAATTTTAATTTTGGGTTATGACAAGGACAACGTACGAGAGATGCAATTGGACAATCGACGAAAGATACCTAGAGAAGAATAAAGAAGTGTATGTATTATTTGTAGACGTAGAAAAGGCTTTTGACAGAGTAAATTGGAATAAACTGATAGGGATCTTAAATAAAATTGGCGTGAATTGAAAAGAGAGAAGATTATTCAGTAATCTTTCAATGAAACGAGCCAAAGGCAGGATAGGAGAAGAAATATCAGAAGGAAGTGAAATTGAGAGAGGAGTACGTCAAGGATGTCCTTTATCACCTACCCTGCTCAACATCTACTTGGAGGATTTAGTGAAGAACTGTTTTCAGAACTGGGAGGAGTGATAGTAGGAGGAAGAAGAATAAAGTGCATAAGATTTGCTGATGATATGGCGTTGTTAGCAGAAGAGGAAATGATACTACAGGATATGCTACTGGAGCTAAATGACAGCTGTGAGCAGTATGGGATGAAGATAAATGCAAACAAGACGAAGAGCATGGTCATAGGAAGAAAAATACAGAAGATAAACTTACGAATTCTAAATGAGGCAGTAGAGCAAGTGGACAGCTTCAAATACTTGGGGTGTACTATAAGCAGTAACATTAGCTGCTGCCAGGAAGTCAAAAGGAGGATAGCAATGGACAAGGAAGTTTTTAATAGAAAAAGGAGCATCTTCTGCGGACCTCTAGAAAAAAGAACTAAGGAAAAGAGACTAGTGAAGTGCTTTGCATGGAGTGTGGCATTGTATAGGATAGGAATGTGGACATTGCGACGAAGCAAATAGAAGCATTTGAAATGTGGATATGGAGAAGAATGGAACGTGTGAAGTGGAGAGACAGAATAAAAAATGAAGCTGTGTTGGAAAGAGTGGGTGAAGAAACAATGATGCTGAAACCGATCAGGAAAAGGAAAAGGAATTGGTTGGGTCACTGGCTGAGAAGAAACTGCCTACTGAAGGATGCACTGGAAGGAATGGTGAACATGAGAAGAGTTCGGGGCAGAAGAAGATATCAGATGATAGCCGACATTAAGATATATAAGGAAACAAAGGGGAAGGCAGAAAATAGGAAAGACTGGAGAGAACTGGGTTTGCAGTGAAGGACCTTTCCTTGGGTAGCTTATAAGACGTGTAGTGTCAAAAAAGAAATAATAATAAAAAAGAAGATAATTGTTGTAAATTACTATTTAAGACTTCAAAAATTGTCAGAAACAAATTTCTGTTAGACTGGTCCGAGATCCTATATTATATAAGGTTATGATGCAGTTGTGTGCAATTCTATTTTTATATATTTTATAAATGAGAAACATTCAAACAAAAATAACAAAACTGGTTGAAATTAAACTGTGGCTTCGTAGACTACCGTTATTGTCATGGTTGATGTAAAGATAACAATAATTACGGAAAAATCCATTTTATCTCTACAGTAAAAGCAATTCTGAACTCTGGAAAATGGGAGAAAAAAGAACGAAACAATGTAACGAAACATTATGAACTCAAAACGGTGCAGTCCACGTGTTTATTTTTCAGGTGTGTTCGTGATGACCGGTTAGGTTAATACGATGCTAGAGGTTAATTGCTTGAATTTGTGTTAGAAACGAGAGAACGCACAGTTAACTTTATCCATTTAGACTTGAGGTCCGAATTTTTCATATGGTAATCGTAAGTTCTCAATTTGATACGTACAATCTAATTTCCATTACAGTACACTAGTAGTACGTGACAGCATTGAATTTTAAAATCAACACACTTATTCTCTTTCCTACAACCAGATTTTAATACTATGAAAATAATTGTTAGTACAATGCAACATTTCTGGAAAACCTAATTTTTAGAAAACCACTCTAAATGATGAACTGTAAGCAAAGCCTTAATTTCAAGGAATTATTCTTTGACATTTCAATCTGATTATACTTATTTGCGCAACCAAGGAAACAACCTTACAATGACATGTAAATCTCACTATACTTATTTGCGTAACCACGGAAACAACCTTACAATGATATTTAAATCTGATTATACTTATTTTCGTAACCACGGAAACAACCTTACAGTGACATTTAAAACTTATTATACTTATTTGCGTAACCACGGAAACAACCTTATAATGACATTTAAATTTGATTTTACTTATTTGCGTAACCCCGGAAAAAACCTTACAATTACATTTAAATCTGATTATACTTATTTGCGTAACCACGGAAACAACCTTACAAAGACGTTTAAATCTTATTAGGCCTATACTTATTTGCGTAACCACGAAAACAACCTTACAATGACATTTAAATCTGATTATACTTATTTGCGTAACCCCGGAAACAACCTTACAATGACATTTAAATCTTATTATACTTATTTGCGTAACCACGGAAACAACCTTACAATGACATTTATATCTTATTATACTTATTTGCGTAGCAACGGAAACAACCTTACAATGACATTTAAATCTGATTATACTTATTTGCGTAACCCCGGAAACAACCTTACAATGACATTTAAATCTGATTATACTTATTTGCGTAACCACGGAAACAACCTTACAATGACATTTAAATCTGATTATACTTATTTGCGTAACCCCGGAAACAACCTTACAATGATATTTAAATCTGATTATACTTATTTGCGTAACCACGGAAACAACCTTATAATGACATTTAAATATGATTATACTCATTTGCGTAACCCCGGAAACAACCTTGCAATGACACTTAAATCTGATTTTACTCATTTGCGTAACCACGGAAACAACCTTATAATGACATTTAAATCTGATTATACTTATTTGCGTAACCACGGAAACAACCTTACAATGACATTTAAATTTGATTATACTTATTTGCGTAACCACGGAAACAACCTTACAATGACATTTAAATCTCATTATACTTATTTGCGTAACCACGGAAACAACCTTACAATGACATTTAAATCTGATTATACTTATTTGCGTAACCACGGAAACAACCTTAAAATGACATTTAAATCTGATTTTACTCATTTGCGTAACCACGGAAACAACCTTATAATGACATTTAAATATCATTATACTCATTTGCGTAACCCCGGAAACAACCTTACAATGATATTTAAATCTGATTATACTCATTTGCGTAACCACGGAAACAACCTTACAATGACATGACATTTAAATCTGATAATACTTATTTACGTAACCACGGAAACAACCTTACAATGACATTTAAATCTGATTATACTTATTTGCGTAACCACGGAAACAACCTTATAATGACATTTAAATCTGATTATACTTCTTTACGTAACCACGGAAACAACCTTGTAATGACATTTAAATCTGGTTATACTTATTTGCGTAACCACGGAAACAACCTTGAAAAGATATTTAAATCTGATTATACTTATTTGCGTAACCCCGGAAACAACCTTACAATGACATGACATTTAAATCTGATTATACTTATTTGCGTAACCACGGAAACAACCTTTCAATGACATTTAAATCTGATTATACTTATTTGCGTAACCACGGAAATAACCTTAAAATGACATTTAAATATTATTCTTATTTACGTAACCACGAAAACAACCTTACAATGACATTTAAATCTGATTATACCTATTTGCGTAACCACGGAAGCAACCTTTCAATGACATTTAAATCTGATTATACTTATTTGCGTAACCACGGAAACAACCTTAAAATGACATTTAAATATTATTCTTATTTACGTAACCACGAAAACAACCTTACAATGACATTTAAATCTGATTATACCTATTTGCGTAACCACGGAAGCAACCTTACAATGACATTTAAATATTTTTATACTTATTTGCGTAACCACGGAAACAACCTTTCAATGACATTTAAATCTGATTATACTTATTTGCGTAACCACGGAAACAACCTTAAAATGACATTTAAATATTATTCTTATTTACGTAACCACGAAAACAACCTTACAATGACATTTAAATCTGATTATACTTATTTGCGTAACCACGGAAGCAACCTTACAATGACATTTAAATCTGATTATACTTATTTGCGTAACCACGGAAACAACCTTTCAATGACATTTAAATCTGATTATACTTATTTGCGTAACCACGGAAACAACCTTAAAATGACATTTAAATATTATTCTTATTTACGTAACCACGAAAACAACCTTACAATGACATTTAAATCTGATTAAACGTATATGTGTAACCACGAAAACAACCTTACAATGGCATTTATATGTAATTAAACTTACATGTGTAACCACGAAAACAACCTTACAATGACATTTAAATCTCATTAATAAAATTATCAAATGTAAGCGGTGACGAGAACGCCGGTGACTGAAATGTAATCGATGACAAGAAGGTATAATGACGAATCTCCGTTGACGATAATCCCTATAGCCCAGGGAAACATAAAGGGATAGATGGATGAATAAGCTGTACAGAGGGAAGATAAAGCAGAGAGAAGAATTAGGCTAAGCAAAGGAGAACGAAAAGAAAAGACGAAGAAAAACTGAGGAATGGAAGACAAGGAAGAAAAAAGAAAGATCTGCGAAGTAGGCAATTTGTTGCACAACGTAAATATTTTA